>NW_027012260.1:245000-380000 GCF_036934945.1 Oncorhynchus masou masou
TTTGAATGAATAGCTCAATATGAACACATACATCAATACATACATAATGTTTTGAGTGAATAGCTCAATATGAACACATACATCAATACATACATAATGTTTTGAGTGAATAGCTCAATATGAACACATACATCAATACATACATAATGTTTTGAATGAATAGCTCAATATGAACACATACATCAATACATACATAATGTTTTGAGTGAATAGCTCAATATGAACACATACATCAATACATACATAATGTTTTGAGTGAATAGCTCAATATGAACACATACATCAATACATACATAATGTTTTGAGTGAATAGCTCAATATGAACACATACATCAATACATACATAATGTTTTGAATGAATAGCTCAATATGAACACATACATCAATACATACATAATGTTTTGAGTGAATAGCTCGCTGGATATATGCGTAAATACATGTATAAATATTAATGAATGGTAGTCATGATGTTGCCCTGTTGGGGAAGGTTTATGACCCCCCCCCCCCCCCCCACATAAATCTCCCCCTTTTTCTGTCCCCTCTACAGAATGGACTCTTAGAAAGCCCTGTTGTTAACGTAGAGAGAGTATGGAAACATCACAAGGTTGGGGAAAAGAACACTCTTTGTGTAATGCAACCAGTTGAAAGTGTCCGTTGGTACTTAAAGAAGATGATGTCAGATCAGTTGTTGTCTGGGACATTATATCTGATGACATGCAACCAGTTGAAAGTGTCCGTTGGTACTTAAAGAATGACGTCAGATCAGTTGTTGTCTGGGACATTATATCTGATGACATGCAACCAGTTGAAAGTGTCCGTTGGTACTTAAAGAAGATGATGTCAGATCAGTTGTTGTCTGGGACATTATATCTGATGACATGCAACCAGTTGAAAGTGTCCGTTGGTACTTAAAGAATATGATGTCAGCTGTCAGTTGTTGTCTGGGACATTATATCTGATGACAGGACGACATAAACTGTATCTTGTGAAGTTTACACATTATAGTTATCAGATTCACATGGAATTGTTGTGCAATTTAAATGTTTAAATATGAAACTATTTGTGAAAAGATGACATGTCATTTTAGCTTTTAAAATTAGAGAATTGTTTTCATAAGTAAAATATGCTCAATCAGTGGCCACCACACGTGAATAGGTATTGTTTGGAAACGATGAAGCAATCCCTATTCTACATTACTATAAGAACCAACGGCGAACTAAACCAACCTCAGCGTGAGCTCTGGTTGCGAATGGTTGAATGACTACAACCTAACAAAATTAACAGTGTGTTCCTGATGACATGAGGACTGATGTCCATTCGTTCAGAAAGGCGAATTTCAACGTAGAGGTAGCGATCGCCATGCTGGAAGGATGAATTTACTGAAGAAGTGATACATCCTTGACGTCGAGTTATCAGCAGCAGCTGTAAACGTGGGCTAGGAAAGGACAGACAATCTCTTCAGAAAGACAGGGTACTACATCGTATCCGTTCTACCACACGACGACAGACTACAACGTATCCGCCTAGAAATATTATTCAAAGGACAAGGGAGATCTCTGCTGGGCAACCCAGCCTTCCATCTTCAACCAAACTATCGAAGCGCAGCTCAGAGAAAATATAATTATTGCATTTTCCTTTTCCGAATGGGCGGTTATTTAGAATGCATAAGATTCTGTTTTTACGATAGCATAGCTTCATAAGGTCCAATAGAGACCCAATTATTTTGTTCCTCAGTCTTCCCGCTCTTTCATTCAAACCCAACTCCCTTTCTTTGTGTAACCAGCCGTCATATCTGTTCCGTCCGCTAGGGACATGTTCTTGTATGACATAATTAGTAATCAACGTATGATCCAGCATGTGCATATGTAATTCTGTGTGATTATTTGGGAATTTAGTAAATAACTAATTAAACCAAATTTTGTATTGCTGATTCAACTTGTTAACCTCTTGAAACTCCCCATCCCGGATCCGGGATTGTGACTAAGCCTCAGGCTCATTAGCATAACGCAACGTTAACGATTTCTGAAAATCGCAAATAAAATTAAAATAATGCGTTTGCTCTCAAGCTTAGCCTTTTCTTAACAACACTGTCATCTCAGATTTTCAAAATATGCTTTTGAACCATAGAAATTGACTAATTTGTGTAAGAGTATGCAAAGCTAGCATAGCATTTTGTGTAGCATGTAGCACGCAACATTTTCACAAAAGCCAGATAACCAAATAAATAAAATCATTTACCTTTGAAGAGCTTCTGATGTTTTCAATGAGGAGACTCCCAGCCACATACCAAATGCGCAGTGTTTCCTGAAAGCGTCTGTGTGTAGGAGAAATCGTTCCGTTTTCTACATTGCGCCTGGCTACCGAAACGAACCGAAAATGCAGTCACCTACAACGTGAAACTTTTTCCGGATTAACTACATAATATCGACCGAAACATGGCAAACGTTGTTTGGAATCAATCCTCAAGGTGTTTTTTCACATATCTCTTCATTGACATGCAGTTCGTGAAGCTTGCTTCTCTCTCTGTGCCCCATGGAAAAATACTGGCAGGTGACTTTTGCGCACCAATTTCGGCGCAGGACACCGGCGGACACGTGGTAAATGTGGTCTCTTATGGTCAATCTTCCAACGATCTGCCTACAAATACGTCACAATGCTGCAGACACCTTGGGGAAACGACAGAAAGGGCAGACTCATTCCTCTTGCGTTCACAGCCATATAAGGAGATCATGAAAGACAGAGCCTCAAAAATCCTTGTCATTTCCTGGATGCCAAGTCATCTTGGTTTTGCCTGAAGCTCACGTTAAAGGGCACGCACAGAGAAGATATTTGTATTTCTGGACACGTCAGAGTGTTTTCTTTCGAACAGTAGCAATTATATGCATAGTCGAGCATCTTTTTGTGACAAAATATCTTGTTTAAAACGGGAACGTTTTTCTTCCAAAAATGAAATAGCGCCACCATAAGTGTAAGAGGTTAACCAGGGTTCGTGAAGATGACCGATCATTTTACGGCGTTCAGATGAGACTGAATAAGGTGACGATTAATAATTGACTGCGGTTGATATAAAAGATTACCAGGTCTTTAAGAGTCTATTCCGAAGACAACAGCTCTATAAACATGCTTCCGTGGTGCCCAGACTTCCTAATTAATACATTTAAATGATTAGTTTAATCAGGTAATATTAATTACAGATAATTGATTTTATAAAATAACATGTCATATCATTGAATCCATAGTAAAGACACGACAGTACATACATAAATATTACACATGTACTTATTATATTTAACCTTTATTTTGACAGGGAGTAGAGGTCTCTTTTACAGAGGAGCCCTGTAATTACAATTCTATATTGAGTGTTCTATGAGTGAGTGTGTACTCTACTGTACCTCGTCTCGGTTTCCCTCGTTGATGCCGGCCTCCTTGGCTCTGGGCCGTGTGGCAGCCAGGACCTGCTCCAGATCATCCTTCTCAAACAGGTTGGGCACCTCTCCACTGTTCAACATGTTGTTAATGTCCTCTAGGAACTCCTCCACCACGATCTGATGAACAATAATACACACATGCAATGGAGGGGGGATGGAAACATGCCTGAGAACTGAAGACTGAAGCTGTAGCTTCCAGGGCTAATGCCTCGGCTTCTGCTCAGTGGGGTAATGAGGTGATGAGTCACAGAGGTGGCATGGTTTGGCAAGCAGATGGTCACAGATAAACACTGGCCATAGCTACTTCATTAGCTGTCTGGTACAGTCTTTATAGAGGAACCTGCTATCTGCCCATCACATAGTCTCCATAAATACTACTGTCTGGTACAGTCTTTATAGACCTGCTATCTGCCCATCACATAGTCTCCATAAATACTACTGTCTGGTACAGTTTTTATAGACCTGCTATCTGCCCATCACATAGTCTCCATAAATACTACTGTCTGGTACAGTCTTTATAGAGGAACCTGCTATCTGCCCATCACATGGCCTCCATGCACACACACCTGTACTTGCAAACTCTCCCCCCTCCTCTTCCCCTCCCCTACCTGTGTGTCAGTGAAGAGGAACACCATGTCCTTGCCCTCCACCCCAGCCATCTTGAACAGTCGTCTCAGGTCTTCATGGAAGCTGTCGTAGTTGTATCCTCGGCTCAGTTCTATCTGGAAGCAGCGCATGCCGCACATGTGGGCCGCCAGCCGCGTCAGTGACTGTTTCCCCGTGCCCCCCACGCCCACCAATAGGGCGTTACCGCGCTCCTGGCGGATCATACGCGCTATCCTATAGGAACAGAAGGACTGGCTCAGGAAGTAAGCAAGTTAACAAATTGAAGCATTACAAAAACACAAAAACAAAAACTAACTCTTTATGGGGTTCTGGACAAAATAAGTTCACTAAATAGGGAATAGAGTGTCGTTAAGTATGCTAATCAGTCCACTAAATAGGGAATAGGGTGTCATTAAGTATGCTAATCAGTCCACTAAATAGGGAATAGGGTGCGATTTAGGCCAAAACATCTGTACACTATATAGGGAATAGGGTGTCATTAAGTATGCTAATCAGTCCACTAAATAGGGAATAGGGTGTCATTAAGTATGCTAATCAGTCCACTAAATAGGGAATAGGGTGTCATTAAGTATGCTAATCAGTCCACTAAATAGGGAATAGGGTGTCATTAAAGATGCTAATCAGTCCACTAAATAGGGAATAGGGTGTCATTAAAGATGCTAATCAGTCCACTAAATAGGGAATAGGGTGTCATTAAGTATGCTAATCAGTCCACTAAATAGGGAATAGGGTGTCATTAAGTATGCTAATCAGTCCACTAAATAGGGAATAGGGTGTCATTAAGTATGCTAATCAGTCCACTAAATAGGGAATAGGGTGTCATTAAGTATGCTAATCAGTCCACTAAATAGGGAATAGGGTGTCATTAAGTATGCTAATCAGTCCACTAAATAGGGAATAGGGTGTCATTAAGTATGCTAATCAGTCCACTAAATAGGGAATAGGGTGTCATTAAGTATGCTAATCAGTCCACTAAATAGGGAATAGGGTGTCATTAAAGATGCTAATCAGTCCACTAAATAGGGAATAGGGTGTCATTAAAGATGCTAATCAGTCCACTAAATAGGGAATAGGGTGTCATTAAGTATGCTAACCAGTCCACTAAATAGGGAATAGGGTGTGATTTAGGCTAAAACATCTGTACACTATATAGGGAATAGGGTGCAATTTCGAATGCATTCACTGCACTAATTAGGGAATAGGGCTCTGTTCCCGAGTGTAAAATGACCTGGAGACGTGTTCTACAGCGTCCTGGAAGAACACCAGCTTGGTCTCCTTGGAGAAGGTCATGTTGTAGTCATCCAGGTAGTCCTGGAGCACAGCCCTGATCTTATCTGGCTCTGTTAGGTCCTCATACAGACGATCTGCCTTCTCTGCACCCACCTAGAGGAGAGGAGAGGGAGGGAGGGAAAGGGGGAGGGAGAGATGGAGGGGGGGGGGGGGAGGACAGGAAGGATTGCGAGATAGATAGATAGATGGATGCTGTAAATGTTAAGCGCTTTGAGTACCTGGGAAATTGATTGGATTTATAGGCTTATAGCGCATTTTACCTTGATGAAATCTCCAAATATGATGGGTTTGGTCACAAAGTAATTGGGTTCTAAATTGAAGCCAAAATATTTGCCTGAAAGAAGAAGAACGGAAATATATTTAAAGAGGTGCTATTCAAAGCTCAACAATTGTGGGACGTTTCAGATAAGGACATTGAAATGGCTTGCAAACTTAATATGTCAAAACACTGCTTAGTGAGAGGCAAAACTCTGAAAGTTCAAACTAGGTTCTATTGAACTCTGTGTTATGTTCTTACTGGCCAACTATGTCTAGGTTCTATTACACTCTGTGTTATGTTCTTACTGGCCAACTATGTCTAGGTTCTATTACACTCTGTGTTATGTTCTTACTGGCCGTCTAGCTCTAGGTTCTATTGAAGTCTGTGTTATGTTCTTACTGACCGTCTAGGTTCTATTAAACTCTGTGTTATGTTTTTACTGGCCGTCTAGGTTCTATTAAACTCTGTGTTATGTTCTTACTAACTGTCTAGGTTCTATTACACTCTGTGTTATGTTCTTACTAACTGTCTAGGTTCTATTATACTCTGTGTTATGTTCTTACTGGCCGTCTAGGTTCTATTACACTCTGTGTTATGTTCTTACTAACTGCCTAGGTTCTATTACACTCTGTGTTATGTTCTTACTGGCCATCTCAGAGACGATGGTGTTGAAGTAGGTTTTGTCTTCGTTGTTGATGAGGCGGTCGTGGAACACTCTCTGACACTCGTGACAGAACAGACGGAATATCCCAGTCTGATCTCTCACCGTGCCTGGCTCACACTGCAACATACCTAGAGGACAAACAGACAGAGGGAGGGAGGGAGAATGAGAGAGAGAGGTGGAGGTAGGGAGAGAGGAGGGGGGGGTGAGAGGAGAAGGGATGGAGGAGGGGAAAGGGAGGGAGGAGGGGGAAGAGAGGGAGCGGGGGAGGGAGGAAAGTAAAGAGGCAGGGAGGGATAGAGAGAATGAGAGAGGGAGGTGGAGGGAGAGAGAGAATGAGAGAGGGAGGTGGAGGGAGAGAGAGAATGAGAGAGGGAGGTGGAGGGAGAGAGAGAATGAGAGAGGGAGGTGGAGTGAGAGAGAGAATGAGAGAGGGAGGTGGAGGGAGAGAGAGAATGAGAGGGAGGTGGAGGGAGAGAGAGAATGAGAGAGGGAGGTGGAGGGAGAGAGAGAATGAGAGAGGGAGGGAGAGAGAGAGATGGAGGGAGAGAGAGAGAGATGGAGGGAGGAGGGGGAAGAGGGAGTGGGGGAGGTGAAGGGAAGAGAGAGGTAAAGAGGCAGGGAGGGAGAGAGAATGAGGAGGGAGGTGAAGGGAGAGAGAGGAAGAGAGAATGAGGAGGGAGGTGAAGGGAAGGGAGGGAGAGGGAGAGAGGCAGGGAGGGAGAGAGAATGAGGAGGGAGGTGAAGGGAAGGAGAGGAGGGAGAGAGAATGAGGAGGGAAGTGAAGGGAGGGAGAGGGAGAGAGGCAGGGAGGGAGAGAGAATGAGGAGGGAGGTGAAGGGAGGGGAGGGGAGGGGGAGAGAGGCAGGGAGGGAGAGAGAATGAGGAGGGAGGTGAAGGGAGAGAGAGGGAGAGAGAATGAGGAGGGAAGTGAAGGGAGGGAGAGGGAGAGACGCAGGGAGAGGGAGAGAGGCAGGGAGGGAGAGAGAATGAGGAGGGAGGTGAAGGGAGGGAGAGAGGGGGATGAAGGGAGGGAGGAGAGATGAGAGGGAGTGGGAGGCAGGGAGGAGAGGGGAGAGGGAGCGGGGGAGGGAGGAAGGTGAAGGGGGGAGGGAAGAGGGAGGTAAAAAGGCAGGGAGGGTTAGATGGATTTAACATGATTTATTAACGACCAGAGAATAATAAAACATGATTCAACTTGGTGGTTCTCACCCTGCAACCTCAACACGTGAAGAAGTAAAGACAAGTCTAATATCTGCTGTTGACACATCCCTGTTGTTATCAATGTTATGCAACGCTAGGGATGCTTGAGGAGATATGATGGGTCGGACACACCAGAGGATCCATGTTCAAGTCTTGTTAGAAAGTTGAGGGCATTAATGTGACCACGCTCGCCCTCAGCAAGAATGGGGGCTGGGTTGGCCTTATTCGCCTTGGGTAAGTATTAATGCTGGTGTGTGTATGTGAGTGTATGTATGTGTGTTAGTGTGTGTGTTTACGCTCGCTGGTGTGTGTGTATGTGTGTGTGTGTTCTGCATGGTGACTCCCTAGTGGGGGTCAGGGAGCAGTAGTCACTTCAACTCAGGCCTCTCTGCTCTGATGATGGTTGTGAGGCTGCTGGGTAGAGGACTGGTACTGTCTCTGTCTGGACTTCAGGCTACAACCAAGAGCATCTCAGTCCATCAGCTACTTTAATAACTTACAAGTGAAAAGGCCAAGACAAACTTTCTCACCCTGGACACACTTGGAGAGGTCCCTGAGGTTGAAGACGTAGTGTGTGTGTGTGTGCGTGTGTGTGTGTGTGTGTTCCCTGAGGTTGAAGACGTAGTGTGTGTGTGTGTCTCACCCTGGACACACTTGGAGAGGTCCCTGAGGTTGAAGACGTAGTGTGTGTGTGTGTGTGTGTGTCTCACCCTGGACACACTTGGAGAGGTCCCTGAGGTTGAAGACGTAGTGTGTGTGTATGTGTGTCTCGCCCTGGACACACTTGGAGAGGTCCCTGAGGTTGAAGACGTAGTGTGTGTGTGTGTGTGTGTCTCACCCTGGACACACTTGGAGAGGTCCCTGAGGGTGAAGACGTAGTGTGTGTGTGTGTCTCACCCTGGACACACTTGGAGAGGTCCCTGAGGTTGAAGACGTAGTGTGTGTGTATGTGTGTCTCACCCTGGACACACTTGGAGAGGTCCCTGAGGGTGAAGACGTGTGTGTGTGTGTGTGTCTCACCCTGGACACACTTGGAGAGGTCCCTGAGGTTGAAGACGTAGTGTGTGTGTGTCTCACCCTGGACACACTTGGAGAGGTCCCTGAGGTTGAAGACGTAGTGTGTGTGTGTGTCTCACCCTGGACACACTTGGAGAGGTCCCTGAGGGTGAAGACGTAGTGTGTGTGTGTGTCTCACCCTGGACACACTTGGAGAGGTCCCTGAGGTTGAAGACGTAGTGTGTGTGTATGTGTGTCTCGCCCTGGACACACTTGGAGAGGTCCCTGAGGGTGAAGACGTAGTGTGTGTGTGTGTCTCACCCTGGACACACTTGGAGAGGTCCCTGAGGTTGAAGACGTAGTGTGTGTGTGTCTCACCCTGGACACACTTGGAGAGGTCCCTGAGGTTGAAGACGTAGTGTGTGTGTGTGTCTCACCCTGGACACACTTGGAGAGGTCCCTGAGGGTGAAGACGTAGTGTGTGTGTGTGTCTCACCCTGGACACACTTGGAGAGGTCCCTGAGGTTGAAGACGTAGTGGGACTTGGCTGGTGTAGGCAGGAGGTCCACAGACATGCGGTGGTAGATCTCTACTGCTGCGTCTACGATGCTGCCTGCTGAAGACCTCACCGCCTGGGGGAACTCACTGAGGAAACCACTGAGGATGGCCTGGAGGGGGAGAGACCGTTCCAACAGGGAGAGTTAAGCGTACGTGGGCTTGAGGGTGTGTGTGCTTGAATATGCCCTTGAGGAGAGAGGGCAGACTCAAGACACACACGTGATTGTGTGTGAGTGTGTGTGTGGTCTTGTTCTTCTGAATCCCCCACAAGGATAATAAAACAAGACAAATTCTCCCTCGTGGGGACATTTCCCACATCTCCATGACGACAAAGTTCATTTTAAGAATAGGGGTTACGTTTAGGGTTAGAATTAGGGTTAGGGTTAGAATTAGGGTTAGAATTAGGGTTAGAATTAGAGTTAGAATTAGAGTTAGAATTAGGGTTAGTGTAAGGCATTATTGGTTAGGTTTAGGAGATAGGTGTAGGGTTTGGGTTAAGGTTAGGGGTTATTCTTATGGTTAGAATTAGGGTTAGGGTAAGGCATTAGTGGTTAGGTTTAGGAGATAGTTGTAGGGTTAGTGGGTAGGATTAGGGTTAGGGAAAGGCATTAGTGGTTCGGTTTAGGAGATAGGTGTAGGGTCTGGGTTAAGGTTTAGGGGTTAAGGAAAACATGATTTTGAATGGAAATCAATTATAGGTCCCAACGAGGATAGGAAAACACGTGTGAGGAGAGTTGATCTGTAATTAAACTACCACAGCTTGTTAAGGGGCTGTGAGGGAGAGAACAGGACGATAGTCGATCTGTAATTAAACTATCACCGCTTGTTAAGGGGCTGTGAGGGAGAGGACATGACGAGAGTCGATCTGTAATTAAACTACCACAGCTTGTTAAGGGGCTGTGAGGGAGCGGACATGACGATAGTCGATCTGTAATTAAACTACCACAGCTTGTTAAGGGGCTGTGAGGGAGAGGACATGACGAGAGTTGATCTGTAATTAAACTACCACAGCTTGTTAAGGGGCTGTGAGGGAGAGAACATGACGATAGTCGATCTGTAATTAAACTACCACAGCTTGTTAAGGGGCTGTGAGGGAGAGAACATGACGATAGTCGATCTGTAATTAAACTACCACAGCTTGTTTAAGGGGCTGTGAGGGAGAGGACATGAGGAGAGAAGAGACAAGAGGGTTTGGAGACAGGGGTTAGAAGGTCATATTAGGGTTAGGAACCGAGGTAGGAAGTTAAGTCTTGACCTTGAAGATCTGTTTGAGACTGTGCTCTTAGGGCAGGGTTTAGATGTCACAGGTCAGGGGTTACCCACATTGAAGATCTGTTTGAGACTGTGCTCTTAGGGCAGGGTTTAGATGTCACAGGTCAGGGGTTACCCACATTGAAGATCTGTTTGAGGCTGTGTTCGGAGGGAGTGGGCAGACACAGCATGCTGAAGTGGCGGATGAAACGAGGGGTCACCGGGTTACGGCCCCCTCCAGGCGGAGCGCAGGCCGCCGCGATCGTCATGTCCTGCAGAGAGAAAAAGAATGAGAGAGAAGAGGGGAGGAACGGAGGAGAGGGGGGTCGAAAGGAAGATTTGGCACAGAAAAAAGGATTTCCTACCAACATATTTTCATATGTATTTGACCCTCATATTTTCATATGTATTTGACCCTCATATTTTCATATATATTTAAACCCTCATATTTTGAAACCTCATATTTTCATCGATTTCGTCTTCTATCAATATTACATTTGACTTTCAGTTTGAAGAACATCCACCCGGGCCAGAATCTTTAGCTGAGTTAAACTTCAGAGTGAAACCCTGTTTGGATTAGAAAATATTGAAATATAATATAAAATATTGCCCTTGGTTCTGTATTCCATGTGTGTGTGTGGGTGTGTGTGTGTGGGTGTGTGTGTGTGTGGGTGTGTGGTGTGTGTGTGTGTGGTGTGTGTGTGTGTGTGTGCATATGACCTTGGTTCTGTATTCCCTGTGTGTGTGTGTGTGTGTGTGTGTGTGTGTGTGTGCACATGCGTGTGTGTGTGTGTCTGCATATGACCTTGGTTCTGTATTCCCTGTGTGTGTGTGTGTGTGTGTGTGTGTGTGTGTGTGTGTGTGTGTGTGTGCGCGCGCGTGTGTGTGTGTGTGTCTGCATATGACCCTGTGTGACTACTCTGGTTGCTGTCTTGACATGGTTGTCTGTCGTCCGTCTGCATGTAAAGGTGGAAACACATTTACACCCAGTACACGTTCACATCTCAACAAACAGAATAACTGATTCTGTGAATGATTGTGCTATTGGAAACTAATTACTGTGTGCTGACCATTCACAACAGTAACAAAACACTAAAACAAACACATTGTACTGTGGCAGAATAATGGACCCTATCAGCTCCTGGACCTGGTCCTCCAATCTACTATGGACCTCAGACCATCCCTCTGTCTGAATACTAAAGTCAAAGTATTCACTGACCACAAACATAAAGTCACTTCATTTTCTCAAACTTAAAAATAACGACTGGAGCAGAATACACTCAATGTGTCACCTAATATCCTCTAGCCCAGACAAGATGAGACTATGTCTACATATTGAACAAGACTGTATGTGTGCGGTGTGTTGTGTGTCGTGTGTGTATGTGGTGTGTGGTGTGTGTATGTGGTGTGTGGTGTGTATATGTGTGTGTATGTGTGTGTGTGTGGTGTGTGTGGTGTGTGTGTGGTGTGTGTGTGTGGTGCGTGTATGTGTGGTGTGTGTGTGTGGTGTGTGGTGTGTGTATGTGTGTGTGTGGTGTGTCGTGTGTGTATGTGGTGTGTGGTGTGTGGATGTGGTGTGTGTGGTGTGGTGTGTGTGTGCGTGTGTGGTGTGTTGTGTGTGTATGTGGTGTGTGGTGTGTGTGTGGTGTGTATAGGTGTGTGTGGTGTGTGTGTGGTGTGTGTGTGTGTGGTGTGTGTATGTGTGGTGTGTGGTGTGTATGTGTGTGTGTGTGTGGTGTGTGTGGTGTGTGTGTGTGTGTGTGTGTGTGTGTGTGTGTGTGTGTGTGTGTGTGTGTGTGTGTGTGTGTGTGTGGTGTGTGTGTATGTGTGTGGTGTGTGGTGGGTGTGGTGTGTATGTGTGTGGTGTGTGGTGTGTGTACCTGGATCTCCTTCCAGAAGAACTTCTCTCGGTCGTAGAAGCCGTGGAAGTCCTGGAACTGTCTGAGCAGTTCTATTGGAGGCTGGGAGCCGTAGGTGTCCAATTTAGGCATGTTCAGATCATCCACAAAGATCACTATCTTTCTGTTACCAGGAGCACCTGACATGAAGAGGAGGGAGGGAGGCCATTAATAACACTTCGCTAAGTAGGCTTATCAGTTCTTGTTACCAGGGTGATCTGTAACATTGCCTGGGTGATGTATAACCACCATGTTGTGCTAGGAGGCCAACAACATATGAACCCAGGACCGTGTTTGGGAGACCCTGTCATCGCACCTCTCCAATATCATTCCTGTCTCTTTCCTCTTGTGTCTCTCAATCGCTCTCTCACCCAGAATGTATTGCTAGTTACCGTATCTCTACCCCAATATATATATATATATCTCACTCTCTCTCTGTCTCACTCTCTCTCTCTCCCTCTCTCTCACTCTCCCTCTCTCTCACTCTCCCTCACCCTCTCTCACTCTCCCTCTCTCTCACTCTCCCTCTCTCTCACTCTCCCTCTCTCTCCTCTCTCACTCTCTCTCTCACTCTGCCTCTCTCTCTCTCTGCCTCTCTCTCACTCTGCCTCTCTCTCTCACTCTCACTCTCCCTCACCCTGTCTCTCTCTCACTCTCCCTCTCTATCTCTCTCTCTCTCACTCTGTCTCTCTCTCTCACTCTCTCTGTCTCTCACTCTCCCTCTCCCTCTCTCACTCTCCCTCTCTCTCTTTCTCTCTCACTCTCCCTCTCTCTCTTTCTCTCTCTCTCTCTCTCTCTCCCCCTCTCACTCTCCCCCTCTCACTCTCCCTCTCTCCCTCTCTCCCTCTCTCTCACCCAGAATGTTCTTCCTCTTCTTCTCCAGTTTGGACTCGATCATCTCCTGTGTCCTGGCCGAGGTGGTCTGGGCTGAGAAGTTGATATAGACGGGAACATAGCCTCCCTTCTCCTGGACACTGTTCAGAAGACCACGGGCCACCACAGACTGACACAAACAGAGAGAGACAAGAGGACACACTGAGGAATGCATAGGGTAAACAGTGAGTGTTAGATGAATTCCATGATAAATGTGTTTTTCTCCACAAGGTCCAGCTAACACAACGAGTAAGAGATGCCTCTGACAAGCACTGGTGCAGGACAACAATATGGAAGGTTGAAATATCAACATGTCAGAAGATATCCAAGGAGCAGTCTAGAATAGTTTAGTTGAATGTGTGTGTGTGTGTGTGTGTGTGTGTGTGTGTGTGTGTGTGTGTGTGTGTGTGTATGTGTGTGTATGTGTGTGTATGTATGTATGTATGTATGTATGTATGTATGTATGTATGTATGTATGTATGTATGTGTGTATGTGCGTGTGTGTGTGCGTGTGCGTGTGTGCGTGTGCGTGTGTGTGCGCGTGTGTGTGTGTGTAACCATACCTTTCCTACTCCGGTGATGCCGGTGAAGAGAACAGAGTGTCCTACAGACAGCAGCTTCTCCATCAGGTAGCCATAACGCACCGTGTCGGTGGTGGGAACCAGCATCTCAAAGAAGGGCAGCTCCTTGTTGTACCTAAAGGAGGGGATGATCCTCTCCCACGGCTCCAGACGCTTGTGGTTGAAGTCCATGAACACACTCCACAGGTCCCCCGAGCTGGGCAGCTACACACACACACCACACACACAGTGACACATACTAGCATATACTCACACACACAGGGTTGATAGTATTTACTGTCCCTAAGTCATACAGACCAAACAGGGTTGATAGTATTTACTGTCCCTAAGTCATACAGACCTAACAGGGTTGATAGTATTTACTGTCTCTAAGTCATACAGACCTAACAGGGTTGATAGTATTTACTGTCCCTAAGTCATACAGACCAAACAGGGTTGATAGTATTTACTGTCCCTAAGTCATACAGATCTAACAGGGTTGATAGTATTTACTGTCTCTAAGTCATACAGACCTAACAGGGTTGATAGTATTTACTGTCCCTAAGTCATACAGACCAAACAGGGTTGATAGTATTTACTGTCCCTAAGTCATACAGATCTAACAGGGTTGATAGTATTTACTGTCCCTAAGTCATACAGACCTAACAGGGTTGATAGTATTTACTGTCCCTAAGTCATACAGATCTAACAGGGATGATAGTATTTACTGTCCCTAAGTCATACAGATATATCAGGGATGATAGTATTTACTGCCCCTAAGTCATACAGATATATCAGGGTTGGTAGTATTTACTGTCCCTAAGTCATACAGATATATCAGGGTTGATAGTATTTACTGTCCCTAAGTCATACAGACCAAACAGGGATGATAGTATTTACAGTCCCTAAGTCATACAGATATATCAGGGTTGATAGTATTTACTGTCCCTAATTCATACAGATATATCAGGGTTGATAGTATTTACTGTCCCTAAGTCATACAGACCTAACAGGGTTGATAGTATTTACTGTCTCTAAGTCATACAGATCTAACAGGGTTGATAGTATTTACTGTCTCTAAGTCATACAGATCTAACAGGGTTGATAGTATTTACTGTCCCTAAGTCATACAGACCAAACAGGGTTGATAGTATTTACTGTCCCTAAGTCATACAGATCTAACAGGGATGATAGTATTTACTGTCCCTAAGTCATACCGATCTAACAGGGATGATAGTATTTACTGTCCCTAAGTCATACAGACCAAACAGGGTTGATAGTATTTACTGTCCCTAAGTCATACCGATCTAACAGGGTTGATAGTATTTACTGTCCCTAAGTCATACAGATCTAACAGGGATGATAGTATTTACTGTCCCTAAGTCATACAGACCAAACAGGGTTGATAGTATTTACTGTCTCTAAGTCATACAGATCTAACAGGGTTGATAGTATTTACTGTCCCTAAGTCATACAGATCTAACAGGGATGATAGTATTTACTGTCCCTAAGTCATACAGATCTAACAGGGATGATGGTAAAAATGTTTCATATATTCTAACACGGGAAATGTCATGATGGAAGCAGGTAGACAAATCCATGTCAGGATGAAACAGCTTGGTGGTCAGAACGCCACTAAAAGGTGCAGGCCGGTGTGTCTCTATGGTTAGGTAACTGATGCCTGGAGAAGCCTGTGCTCTTAGTTGTTGACTGTGTTTTCACGGCCCTGCGCATGTGTTCTGCAGTATGTGACCAGACCTCAAGATGGTAGGCTAAATGTTACTAGAACCCCCCCCGCCGTGTGTGAGAGTTTGTGCCCCCCCTGCAATGTGTGAGAGTTTGTGTGCTGTGTTTGTCCCCCTGGACTTGGTGTCGTGCTGTTGGAGGTGTGTGGGTGCGTGTGGTTTGTATACTGTCAGCGAGAGCCAGCCACCAACTCCAGGGCTAGCGGGCACGGACACTGGCACACATATCATTACACACACACAGGGATATTAATGTGTACACAATGCCCCCTGACTCCACAGTAGACAGGAATATTAATGTGTACACAATGGCCCCTAACTCCACAGTAGACAGGAATATTAATGTGTACACAATGGCCCCTAACTCCACAGTAGACATGACTATTAACTGGTACATAATGGCCCCTAACTCCACAGTAGACATGACTATTAACTGGTACATAATGGCCCCTAACTCCACAGTAGACAGGAATGTGAATGGATACAAAATTGCCCTAACTCCACAGTAGATAGGAATGTGAATGGGTACATAATGGCCCCTAACTCCACAGTAGACATGACTATTAACTGGTACATAATGGCCCCTAACTCCACAGTAGACAGGAATGTGAATGGATACAAAATTGGCCCTAACTCCACAGTAGATAGGAATCTGAATGGATACATAATGACCCCTAACTCCACAGTAGATAGGAATCTGAATGGATACATAATGGCCCTAACTCCACAGTAGCAATGCATAATAATGTGTCCATATTGGCCCATAACTCCACAGTAGACAGGAATGTGAATGGGTCCATAATGGCCCCTAACTCCACAGTACACAGAGCGACAGTCGCCTCAGGTTCTCTGAGCTGCACATGAGTTATCCCCAGAGACAGACTTCACCAGCCTTGTGTTGGTGTCTGGGGGTGTGTGTGCATGCGCATTTAGATCCTCCAGGACAAAGGATTAGGGTTAACCCTAACCCTCATCTCTGTTAGTTATGGACCATAACACATTCAGCCTTCACCCTTTTTCCCTCACATTCTCTCACTCCACAAACAGGTAAATGATGCATATTCTACTCCTCCACAGACTCACTCAAGGAATACAACATTCTATCCATCATTCTATCCATCATTACATTGTTATAAACCAGGGGACATTTCCAGAAGAGGAGAGTAGAGAGTTCCTATTGGATATCATTACTGTGATACCAACCAATGGCAACCATAGTCTCCATTGATGGCATGATGAAATACATTGAAAGTTCTCAGCAGGTATATGAAATCTCCTTCTCTTCCAGCCTCGTTCACCTGCTGTCCTTATTTCTGAGGGGACAGACAGAGGTTTTCCTACCAAAACCTTTAGAGATGTTCATTTCAATATGTTCATATCCATCTACTAAAACGGCATGCCTTTACAGCATGTTTTTGTTGCACATATCCAATTGATAAAAACAACTGAATACACTTATAATGGTAGCAGTCTTTGTCAGATGTTCATAATTGGTAGCAGTCTTTGTCAGATGTTCATAATTGGTAGCAGTCTTTGTCAGATGTTCATAATTGGTAGCAGTCTTCGTCAGATGTTCATAATTGGTAGCAGTCTACAGATTGAATTGATTCCACAGGTAAGGCCTCTATTTGATTTTAAACCCTTTCAAAGGACTTAAAGAGTGACTGAACGCACCGATTCAGCAAGTGTTTTTCTGTTGCTCATGAAGAAAAATGTCAGTCTTGGAGGTGTGGATTGATGTGGCAGTTACTGATGTTTGTCCCCCATGAGACACCATAGGAACAAAGCCAGTATCACTTCCTAAAAAGAGTCAGAATGAATTTAAGAAATCTGTCATTAATTTAGACGTTTTTGCAAAGGAGCATTTCGTCGCGGAAGTTTACATCTAGCTCAGGTGGGTGATGCAGTAGGATATTTATCAATACATCTAGCTCAGGTGTTGGGTGCAGTAGGATATTTATCAATACATCTACCTAAGGTGTTGGGTGCAGTAGGATATTTATCAATACATCTACCTAAGGTGTTGGGTGCAGTAGGATATTTATCAATACATCTACCTAAGGTGTTGGGTGCAGTAGGATATTTATCAATACATCTACCTCAGGTGTGTGATGCAGTAGGATGTTATCAATACATCTAGCTCAGGTGTGTGATGCAGTAGGCTATTTATCAATAAATCTAGCTCAAGTGTTTGATGCAGAAAGCCATTTCTCAATGCATCTACCTCAGGTGTCTGATGCAGTAGGCCTGTTCTAATGCATTACCTAAGGTGTTGGGTGCAGTGGGATATTTATCAATACATCTAGCTCAGGTGTGTGATGCAGTAGGATATTTATCAATACATCTAGCTCAGGTGTTTGACGCAGTAGGCCATTTCTCAATAAATCTACCTAAGTTGTTTGATGCAGTAGCATGTTATCAATACATCTAGCTCAGGTGTGTGATGCAGTAGGATATTTCTCAATACATCTAGCTCAAGTGTTTGATGCAGAAAGCCATTTCTCAATACATCTACCTCAGGTGTCTAATGCAGTAGACCTGTTCTAATGCATTACCTAAGGTGTTGGGTGCAGTGGGATATTTAACAATACATCTAGCTCAGGTGTGTGATGCAGTAGGATATTTATCAATGCATCTAGCTCAGGTGTTTGACGCAGTAGGCCTTTTCTCAATAAATCTACCTAAGTTGTTTGATGCAGTAGCATGTAGCTCAGGTGTGTGATGCAGTAGGATATTTCTCAATACATCTAGCTCAGGTGTGTGATGCAGTAGGACATTTCTCAAGACATCTACATAAGGTGTTTGATGCAGTAGGATATTTATCAATACATCTAGCTCAGGTGTTTGATGCAGTAGGCTATTTATCAATACATCTAGCTAAGGTGTTTGACGCAGTAGGACAATTATCAATACATCTACATAATGTGTTTGGTGTAGTTTTTCACAAGTAAAAAAATGTGCGACGTGTTGTCTTGTGTAAACAAAGTCCGACCCGCTGTGCTACTGGGCAGGACTGTCTCACTGTCTGTGTTCTGCTGTATCAATGGATAGACCGTAATCACCACAGCTGTTTATCCTGTGCTACTGGGCAGGACTGTCTCACTGTCTGTGTTCTGCTGTATCAATGGATAGACCGTAATCACCACAGCTGTTTATCCTGTGCTACTGGGCAGGACTGTCTCACTGTCTGTGTTCTGCTGTATCAATGGATAGTGGGCAGCTGTTTATCCTGTGGTAGTGGGCAGCTGTTTATCCTGTGGTAGTGGGCAGCTGTTTATCCTGTGCTACTGGGCAGCAGTTTATCCTGTGGTAGTGGGCAGCAGTTTATCCTGTGGTAGTGGGCAGCTGTTTATCCCGTGGTAGTGGGCAGCTGTTTATCCCGTGGTAGTGGGCAGCTGTTTATCCTGTGGTAGTGGGCAGCTGTTTATCCCGTGGTAGTGGGCAGCTGTTTATCCTGTGGTAGTGGGCAGCTGTTTATCCCGTGGTAGTGGGCAGCTGTTTATCCTGTGGTAGTGGGCAGCTGTTTATCCTGTGGTAGTGGGTAGCTGTTTATCCTGTGGTAGTGGGCAGCTGTTTATCCTGTGGTAGTGGGCAGCTGTTTATCATGTGGTAGTGGGCAGCTGTTTATCCTGTGGTAGTGGGCAGCTGTTTATCCTGTTGTAGTGGGCAGCTGTTTATCCTGTGGTAGTGGGCAGCTGTTTATCCTGTGGTAGTGGGCAGCTGTTTATCCTGTGGTAGTGGGCAGCTGTTTATCCTGTGGTAGTGGGCAGCTGTTTATCCTGTGGTAGTGGGCAGCTGTTTATCCTGTGGTAGTGGGCAGCTGTTTATCCTGTGGTAGTGGGCAGCTGTTTATCCCGTGGTAGTGGGCAGCTGTTTATCCCGTGGTAGTGGGCAGCTGTTTATCCTGTGGTAGTGGGCAGCTGTTTATCCTGTGGTAGTGGGCAGCTGTTTATCCTGTGGTAGTGGGCAGCTGTTTATCCTGTGGTAGTGGGCAGCTGTTTATCCTGTGGTAGTGGGCAGCTGTTTATCCTGTGGTAGTGGGCAGCTGTTTATCATGTGTGGTAGTGGGCAGCTGTTTATCCTGTGGTAGTGGGCAGCTGTTTATCCTGTGGTAGTGGGCAGCTGTTTATCCCGTGGTAGTGGGCAGCTGTTTATCCCGTGGTAGTGGGCAGCTGTTTATCCTGTGGTAGTGGGCAGCTGTTTATCCCGTGGTAGTGGGCAGCTGTTTATCCCGTGGTAGTGGGCAGCTGTTTATCCTGTGGTAGTGGACAGCTGTTTATCCCGTGGTAGTGGGCAAGTGGCATTGTGGAAATCAAAATAAATGTTTTGACTAATGTCGATGTCACATATGCACATTTTAAAGAGAGAAGTTGGTTCTCGAGTTCAGTTCGGCTTTAAGAGAAAATTCTAGCCAGGCAGAAAGGGTCTGGTCCTAGTTCTTGCCCATGGAGTTTCAGATAAGAAACTCGAACCTTAGAAGAAAACAGGACAGAATCCCCATTCTCCAGTTACACCTCTGTAGCATGCTAATACACGCTAGCACCTGGCGAGGAGTGTTGTCCTTCAGTAATATGTATGGCAGTCAGGGCAGGTTAAGTTGGACCCTGGTAATAGATCAACTTTGAACCTTTCTGGAAATGCAGTTTTTTTTAAATGCAGTCTTCTGATGGTCTGGAAAAGAAAACAGTATATAGTGTATCTCTCTACCCCTGTGTGTGTGATAAGCATGGTATGCTGTAGATGATTATAATTCTGACTATGATGATGAATATAATGATGATGATGATTATAATTCTGACTATGATGATGAATATAATGATGATGATGATTATAATTCTGACTATAATGATGATTATAATTCTGACTATAATGATGATTATAATTCTGACGAAGATGATGATGATAATTCTGACTATAATGATGATGATGATAATGAATATAATGATGATGATGATTATAATTCTGACTATAATGATGATTATAATTCTGACTATAATGATGATTATAATTCTGACTATAATGATGATTATAATTCTGACTACAATGATGATGATTATAATTCTGACTATAATGCTGATTATAATTCTGACTATAATGATGATCATAATTCTGACTATAATGATGATCATAATTCTGACTATAATGATGATCATAATTCTGACTATAATTCTGACTATAATGATGATCATAATTCTGACTATGATGATTATCATAATTCTGACTATAATGCTGATTATAATTCTGACTATAATGATGATCATAATTCTGACTATAATGATGATCATAATTCTGACTATAATTCTGACTATGATGATGATTATAATTATGACTATAATGATGATCATAATTCTGACTATAATTCTGACTATGATGATTATCATAATTCTGACTATAATTCTGACTATGATGATGATTCTGACTATAATTCTGACTATGATGATGATCATAATTCTGACTATAATGATGATCATAATTCTGACTATAATGATGATCATAATTCTGACTATAATTCTGACTATGATGATGATTATAATTATGACTATAATGATGATCATAATTCTGACTATAATTCTGACTATGATGATTATCATAATTCTGACTATAATTCTGACTATAATGCTGATTATAATTCTGACTATAATGATGATCATAATTCTGACTATAATTCTGACTATAATGATGATCATAATTCTGACTATGATGATGATCATAATTCTGACTATAATTCTGACTATAATGATGATCATAATTCTGACTATAACTATGATGATGATCATAATTCTGACTATGATGATTATCATAATTCTGACTATAATGCTGATTATAATTCTGACTATAATGCTGATTATAATTCTGACTATAATGCTGATTATAATTCTGACTATAATGCTGATTATAATTCTGACTATAATGATGATCATAATTCTGACTATAATTCTGACTATAATGATGATTATAATTCTGACTATAATGATGATCATAATTCTGACTATAATTGTGACTATAATGATGATTATAATTGTGACTATAATGATGATCATAATTCTGACTATAATGATGATCATAATTCTGACTATAATGATGATCATAATTCTGACTATAATTCTGACTATAATGATGATCATAATTCTGACTATAATTCTGACTATGATGATTATCATAATTCTGACTATAATGATGATTATAATTCTGACTATAATGAGGATGATGATTACAATTCTGACAATAATGATGATGATAAAAATTCGGACAATAATGATGATTATTATAATTCTGACTACAAATGATGGCAAGGTAGCGTAGTGGTTAGAGCGTTGGACTAGCAAGTTCAAATCCCCGAGCTGACAAGGTACAAATCTATCGTTCTGACACTGAACAGGCAGTTAACCCACTGTTCCTAGGCCGTCATTGAAAATAAGAATTTGTTCTTAACTGACTTGCCTGGTTAAATAAAGGTAAAATAAATAAAAACATTTTAAAAATCAATGATAATTATTATTAGTATAATTATTCTGACTAGGATGATGATTATAACGATGGTGATGAAGGCCCTACTAACCTTGGCGTCATTATTGTCTTCAAACTGTTGTCTGACGAAGCTGTCGAAGGCATCCCAGTGGCTATCAGTCAGGTTACCCCCCACAGACCACAGGTAGCAGAACACAAATGTCTGACACAACACACTGTTCAGGTGCTTAGCTTCCTAGAACACACACACACACACACACACACACATACACACACATGGAGCTATACTTAATAGGCAATAAGGCTCGAGGGGGTGTGGTATATGGTCAATATACCACGGCTAAGGGCTGTTCTATGCACGACGCAACGTGGAGTGCCTGGATACAGCCCTTAGCCTTGCTATATTGGCCATATACCACGAACCCCTGAGGTGCCGTTATTGCTGTTATTAGCTGGTTACCAACGTAATTAGAGCAGTACAAATAAATGTTTTGTCATACCTGTGGTATACCACGTCTGTCAGCCAATCAGCTTTCAGGGCTCGAACCACCCAGTTTAAAGATGTGTATAATGACTGGTTAATATGTGGTTGTGGTCATGCTGTGCTCTAGTAACTTTTAGCCTACCATCTTGAGGTCTGGTCTTCCGTCTCCCAGCAGCAGCGCCTCCAACAGGCAGCAGAGGGTAGTGACCTTACTGATGTCCACCTGGCCCATGGCCTGGACACAACGCTTCCACACAAACTGAAGACCCTTCTCCACGTACTGCTCAAACAGCGCCAACAGGTACACACACACTGCTTCAGGGAGCTGGGGGGGAGGGGGGTGGAGGAGGTAGAAGGGAGAGGAGGATAAGGGGAGACAGCAACAGAGAGGGCAGAGAGAGCAGCGAGGGCAGAGAGAGCAGAGAGGGCAGAGAGAGTGAGAAGCAGCTAAATTTAAATCTATGATGATGACATCAAGACAAAACAGGTAAAAGATGGATTTTGAATTAAGATAAAGATCCATGTCAACCAATAACTCAATAGACAGTAAATCAAGATACATCATCTGTCAGCTATAACATCAGACACAACAGCAGATATAACCCATCTCTGACAACACTGTAGGTCTGTAACATCAGAAACAACAGCAGATAAAACCCATCTCTGACAACACTGTAGGTCTGTAACATCAGAAACAACAGCAGATAAAACCCATCTCTGACAACACTGTAGGTCTGTAACATCAGAAACAAGTAGCAGATAAAACCCATCTCTGACAACACTGTAGGTCTGTAACATTAGACACAGTAGCAGATATAACCCATCTCTGACAACACTGTAGGTCTGTAACATCAGAAACAACAGCAGATAAAACCCATCTCTGACAACACTGTAGGTCTGTAACATCAGAAACAACAGCAGATAAAACCCATCTCTGACAACACTGTAGGTCTGTAACATCAGAAACAACAGCAGATAAAACCCATCTCTGACAACACTGTAGGTCTGTATCATCAGAAACAACAACAGATACAACACATCTCTGACAACACTGTAGGTCTGTAACATCAGAAACAACAGCAGGTAAAACTCATATCTGACAACACTGTAGGTCTGTAACATCAGAAACAACAGCAGGTAAAACTCATATCTGACAACACTGTAGGTCTGTAACATCAGAAACAACAGCAGATATAACCCATCTCTGACAACACTGTAGGTCTGTATCTGTCAGCTATAACATCAGAAACAACAGCAGATAAAACCCATCTCTGACAACACTGTAGGTCTGTAACATCAGAAACAACAGCAGATAAAACCCATCTCTGACAACACTGTAGGTCTGTAACATCAACAGTAGTCAGACAACACTAGGTCTGTAACATCAGAAACAACAGCAGATAAAACCCATCTCTGACAACACTGTAGGTCTGTATCATCTGACAACACTGTAGGTCTATAACATCAGAAACAACAGCAGATAAAACCCATCTCTGACAACACTGTAGGTCTGTAACATCAGTCAGCAGATATAACATCAGAGGTCTGTAACATCAGAAACACAGATAAAACCCATCTCTGACAACACTGTAGGTCTGTAACATCAGAAACAACAGCAGATCATCTGACAACACAGTCTATAACATCAGAAACAACAGCAGATAAAACCCATCTCTGACAACACTGTAGGTCTGTATCATCTGTCAGCTATAACATCAGAAACAACAGCAGATATAACCCATCTCTGACAACACTGTAGGTCTGTAACATCTGTCAGCTATAACATCAGAAACAACAGCAGATATAACCCATCTCTGACAACACTGTAGGTCTGTATCATCTGTCAGCTATAACATCAGACACAGCAGCAGTAGCAGCAGCAGCACGAGGAATGATATAAAACAATTTAAAGACAATTATCATAAAGACAGGGACAGTTCACAGGATCCTCCTCTAATGATGCAAGGGAGAATGTGTAAAGGTTAGAGGTGACGAAGAGAGAATGTGTAAAGGTTAGACATCAGAAACAAAGAGAGAATGTGTAAAGGTTAGAGGTGATCAAGAAACAATGTGTAAAGGTTAGAGGTGACAAGAGAGAATGTGTAAAGGTTCCATGTCATCAAAGAATTGTAAAGGTTAGAGGTGATGAAGAGAGAATGTGTAAGGGTTAGAGGTGACAAGAGATAATGTGTAAAGGTTATAGGTGACGAAGAGAGAATGTGTAAAGGTTAGAGGTGACGAAGAGAAGGTGTAAGGGTTGTGACGAAGAGAGAATGTTAAGGGTTAGAGGTGACGAAGAGAGAAGGTGTAAGGGTTAGAGGTGACGAAGAGAGAATGTGTAAAGGTTAGAGGTGACGAAGAGAGAATGTGTAAAGGTTAGAGGTGACGAAGAGAGAATCACATAGATGATGTTTGATGTGTTGTGGTGGTTGATGTTTATGATGGATCTTAAATGGTAACCATTCTAGCCATCTATATAGTTAGATACTTGTCTTTGGTCTGAGACACACGACATTCTCTGTGATCTTCACAGAACGATAACATGAGAATACAGATTTCCAAACAGGCTTGACTGAGCCCACAGCTACTTCCACAGAGGGGCGTTATAGATTATGAAGACATGGTAGATCTATATTTGGAGTAGATGTGATCAGCGCAGGAAAGAATAGTCAGACCAGTGATTGTGGACTATGAGGAGAATGGTAAATCAAGGGTTAGTAGAACAGTAGAGAATGGTAAATCACCTTGTTAGCCAGGCCAGTGATCCAGGTCGACCAGTTAAGGAGAATGGTAAATCACCTTGTTAGTCAGACCAGTGACCAGGTCTGGACCATGATGAGGAGAATTTAAATCACCTTGTTGTGGATGGTTGATGTTTAGGAGAATGGTAAATCACCTTGTTAGTCAGGCCAGTGATCCAGGTCTGGACCATGTTAGGAGAATGGTAAATCACCTTGTTAGTCAGGCCAGTGATCCAGGTCTGGACCATCACCTTGTTTCAGGCCAGTGATCCAGGTCTGGACATGAGGAGAATGGTAAATCACCTTGTTTGTCAGGCCAGTGATCCAGGTCTGACCATGTTAAGGACATGGTAGATCACCTTGTATATTCTGATGATCCAGTCTGGACCATGTTAAGGAGAATGGTAAATCACCTTGTTAGTCAGGCCAGTGATCCAGGTCTGGACCATGTTAAGGAGAATGGTAAATCACCTTGTTAGCCAGGCCAGTGATCCAGGTCTGGACCATGTTAAGGAGACTGGTAAATCACCTTGTTAGTCAGGCCAGTGATCCAGGTCTGGACCATGTTAAGGAGACTGGTAAATCACCTTGTTAGTCAGGCCAGTGATCCAGGTCTGGACCATGTTAAGGAGAATGGTAAATCACCTTGTTAGTCAGGCCAGTGATCCAGGTCTGGACCATGTTAAGGAGACTGGTAAATCACCTTGTTAGTCAGGCCAGTGATCCAGGTCTGGACCATGTTAAGGAGAATGGTAAATCACCTTGTTAGTCAGGCCAGTGATCCAGGTCTGGACCATGTTAAGGAGACTGGTAAATCACCTTGTTAGTCAGGCCAGTGATCCAGGTCTGGACCATGTTAAGGAGACTGGTAAATCACCTTTTTAGCCAGGCCAGTGATCCAGGTCTGGACCATGTTAAGGAGACTGGTAAATCACCTTTTTAGCCAGGCCAGTGATCCAGGTCTGGACCATGTTAAGGAGAATGGTAAATCACCTTTTTAGCCAGGCCAGTGATCCAGGTCTGGACATAGGGCATCCATTTGAGTTCGTTGGAGTCGATGTAGACCATCCCACAGCGACTCACTGTGGCTGGGGACGCCACCGATAAGTCCTGGACCTGAGACACACAACACAAAGGTTGCAGAGCATTTACAAAGTCTGGATATTTAACATGTCACTATTATCTGTTCATGTCAAAGACGTCCATAGTGACTGTCCCGCTTGTCATCAACACTAGAACGCAATGAAGAGGAACCCCTAACCTATAACCCCTGACCCCTCTCTGACCTCAAACACCATGTGTATAGACGGGGTCAGTTTGATGCGTTCGCTGTTGGCCAGACACAGCATCTTGTTGTCGTCCAGGACCGTGTTCATGTTCTCAATCCACAGCGCGTCCACCGGACCGTCCGACACGATCCACTTGTGGTCATCGCTGGTGTCGTTGCAGGCCGCTCGCACGCTGAGCGCCATCAGGCCATCACGCCACTCCAGGGTCAATATGTTCACCTGTAGGGGTCAGGGATGAAAGGTTAGGGCTCATATTATGTACTTTGTAACATATGTTTATATATACACGTTGGTAAAAACCAATAGCAAATGAGTGAGCAAACGAGCGAGCAAGGGAACGAAGGATACATTGATTGAACTAATTGGTACATTAATGAGTTGGATGGTTAACCGTTAACAAATCAACTGACTGTTTATGGATAGATTTATTTATAGACTGATTGAAAAAATGTGGTATTCACTTTTATTTACTCAGGGCAGCCCAATTGAGACCAGGGTCTCATTCCCAATGGTGCCCTGAGTACAAACATCTTCTCTCAAACAGGAAGAGAAAAGTACATTACCAATAAAACATGACCATAGTTAACAACTGGCAGTGAATTTGACTGTACAACCTGCTTCCTGCTATTTAGGGAGAGGCCAGATCTACAGTATGTCTCAAAACAGAAGCCCACTTTAAATCTGAGCTTTTTAACTAGCTCATCCATATGTTTTTTTTTTTAAATGAAGTCTTTGCCAATCGAAATGCACAGATATTTATAGGTGGGAACCCGATTGATGGGAGAACCATCCAATAAATAAATATGTAGTCCATCTGAAACAATTTGTGAACAACATGTATTTAGTCTTGCCCACATTAAGTACCAGTTTTAAACCAACCAGGGCATTCTGTAAGGTAACAAGGTCAGATTGCAGCTCTAACATAGACTGGTCAACAGTTGGGTCAGTGGCATACATCAGACTGTCGTCTGCATACAGATGAATATTACAAGTTAACAGATTGACCAGTATTATTGACATAAATAGTAAAGAGAACAGGTCCCAGTTCAGACCCCTGCGGTACACCTTTTGTAATATCCAGGAAACTAGACTGAACACCATCAGAGATCATGCATTGAGTCCTGTCTAACAGATCATTCTCAAACCACTTGCAAAAAGCCTGACCCAGACCTATTTCAGTCAGCCTTTGAATGAGAATGTGACGGTCAACAGTGTCAAAGGCCTCGGAAAGGTCCATAAATGAGGCAGCAGAATGATTTTTTTTATGATCCAAGCAATTTAACACATCACCTAGAATAACCATAGCAGCTGAACCGGTGCTGTGTCCAGGTCTAAAACAGGATTGGTTCATATTAAGAACAGTGAGAAGTTTAAAAATGTATTCGCTAAAAGTTGGTCGGATGAAATTGGACAGCAGTTATCTAAGTCAGAAGGATCTCCCCCTTCATGTAAGGAGAGGACATGCGCCACTTTCCAGATCTTAAAGGAGAACCCCAGAAACAATAGTCAAGTTAACATAAAGGTCAGTGGTTCTGTAAGTGGAGCAGAGAGCTGCAGTGAGAAGGGGTCAAGAGAATCAGCCCCTATAACTTTATCAACATCTGCAAAGCCCTTAGTACATCATAGACATCAAATGGTTGAAATGAAACGACAGTATGTGAGTCTGTTAGTGCACAGATGCATTGTCAGCCAGGCGTACCTCTCCGTAGAGCTCTCCCATGGTGACAGACTTGGGGTTGAGGACGTATGTCTTGACCGGGAGGTAGAAGGGGTTGTGTTTCCCGTGGCCAGCCTGCCACAGGGTATCTAAGGTATCAGACAGGATGGAGTAGACCGTGGTCTTCCCTCCACCTGTAGGACCCACCAACATCACACCATGACGTACTATCATGGTCTCATACAGCTGGATCACCTGGAGGGAGGGAGAGGAAGGGTTACAACCACACAGAGATCACCTGGAGGGAGGGAGAGGAAGGGTTACAACCACACAGAGATCACCTGGAGGGAGGGAGAGGAAGGGTTACAACCACACAGAGATCACCTGGAGGGAGAGGAAGGGTTACAACCACACAGAGATCACCTGGAGGGAGGGAGAGGAAGGGTTACAACCACACAGAGATCACCTGGAGGGAGGGAGAGGAAGGGTTACAACCACACAGAGATCACCTGGAGGGAGGGAGAGGAAGGGTTACAACCACACAGAGATCACCTGGAGGGAGGGAGAGGAAGGGTTACAACCACACAGAGATCACCTGGAGGGAGGGAGAGGAAGGGTTACAACTACACAGAGATCACCTGGAGGGAGGGAGAGGAAGGGTTACAACCACACAGAGATCACCTGGAGGGAGAGGAAGGGTTACAACCACACAGAGATCACCTGGAGGGAGAGGAAGGGTTACAACCACACAGAGATCACCTGGAGGGAGGGAGAGGAAGGGTTACAACCACATGGAGATCACCTGGAGGGAGGGAGAGGAAGGGTTACAACCACACAGAGATCACCTGGAGGGAGGGAGAGGAAGGGTTACAACCACACAGAGATCACCTGGAGGGAGGGAGAGGAAGGGTTACAACCACACAGAGATCACCTGGAGGGAGGGAGAGGAAGGGTTACAACCTGGAGGGAGGGAGAGGAACACAGAGATCACCTGGAGGGAGGGAGAGGAAGGGTTACAACTACACAGAGATCACCTGGAGGGAGGGAGAGGAAGGGTTACAACCACACAGAGATCACCTGGAGGGAGGGAGAGGAAGGGTTACAACCACACAGAGATCACCTGGAGGGAGGGAGAGGAAGGGTTACAACTACACAGAGATCACCTGGAGGGAGGGAGAGGAAGGGTTACAACCACACAGAGATCACCTGGAGGGAGGGAGAGGAAGGGTTACAACCACACTGGGAGATCACCTGAGAGGGAGGGAGAGGAAGGGTTACAACCACATGGAGATCACCTGGAGGGAGGGAGAGGAAGGGTTACAACCACACAGAGATCACCTGGAGGGAGGGAGAGGAAGGGTTACAACCACACAGAGATCACCTGGAGGGAGGGAGAGGAAGGGTTATAACCACACAGAGATCACCTGGAGGGAGGGAGAGGGAGGGTTAGGTAGGGTCGGTCAGTCAGTACCTTGTGCGTCATGCTGGGTAGGGTCAGTCTGTACCTTGTTGGTCATGTTGGGTAGGGTCAGTCAGTACCTTGTGCGTCATGTTGGGTAGGGTCAGTCTGTACCTTGTTGGTCATGTTGGGTAGGATCAGTCAGTACCTTGTGCGTCATGCTGGGTAGGGTGAGTCAGTACCTTGTTGGTCATGCTGGGTAGGGTCAGTCAGTACCGTGTTGGTCATGCTGGGAAGGTTCAGTCAGTACCTTGTTGGTCATGTTGGGTAGGGTCAGTCAGTACCTTGTGCGTCATGCTGGGTAGGGTCAGTCAGTACCGTGTTGGTCATGCTGGGAAGGTTCAGTCAGTACCTTGTTGGTCATGTTGGGTAGGGTCAGTCAGTACCTTGTTGGTCATGTTGGGTAGGGTGAGTCAGTACCTTGTTGGTCATGCTGGGTAGGGTCAGTCAGTACCTTGTTGGTCATGTTGGGTAGGGTCAGTCAGTACATTGTTGGTCATGCTGGGTAGGGTCAGTCAGTACCTTGTGCGTCATGCTGGGTAGGGTCAGTCAGTACCTTGAGCGTCATGCTGGGTAGGGTCAGTCAGTACCTTGTGCGTCATGCTGGGTAGGGTCAGTCAGTCAGTACCTTGTTGGTCATGCTGGGTAGGGTCAGTCAGTACCTTGTGCGTCATGCTGGGTAGGGTCAGTCAGTACCTTGTTGGTCATGCTGGGTAGGGTCAGTCAGTACCTTGTTGGTCATGCTGGGTAGGGTCAGTCAGTACCTTGTTGGTCATGCTGGGTAGGGTCAGTCAGTACCTTGTTGGTCATGCTGGGTAGGGTCAGTCAGTACCTTGTGCGTCATGCTGGGTAGGGTCAGTCAGTACCTTGTTGGTCATGCTGGGTAGGGTCAGTCAGTACCTTGTGCGTCATGCTGGGTAGGGTCAGTCAGTACCTTGTGCGTCATGCTGGGTAGGGTCAGTCAGTACCTTGTTGGTCATGCTGGGTAGGGTCAGTCAGTACCTTGTGCGTCATGCTGGGTAGGGTCAGTCAGTACCTTGTTGGTCATGCTGGGTAGGGTCAGTCAGTACCTTGTGCGTCATGCTGGGTAGGGTCAGTCAGTACCTTGTTGGTCATGCTGGGTAGGGTCAGTCAGTACCTTGTGCGTCACGCTGGGTAGGGTCAGTCAGTACCTTGTTGGTCATGCTGGGTAGGGTCAGTCAGTACCTTGTGTGTCATGCTGGGTAGGGTCAGTCAGTACCTTGTGCGTCACGCTGGGTAGGGTCAGTCTGTACCTTGTGCGTCATGCTGGGTAGGGTCAGTCAGTACCTTGTGTGTCATGCTGGGTAGGGTCAGTCAGTACCTTGTGCGTCATGCTGGGTAGGGTCAGTCAGTACCTTGTGCGTCATGCTGGGTAGGGTCAGTCAGTACCTTGTGCGTCATGCTGGGTAGGGTCAGTCAGTACCTTGTTGGTCATGCTGGGTAGGGTCAGTCAGTACCTTGTTGGTCATGCTGGGTAGGGTCAGTCAGTACATTGTGCGTCATGCTGGGTAGGGCCAGTCAGTACATTGTGCGTCATGCTGGGTAGGGCCAGTCAGTACCTTGTGCGTCATGCTGGGTAGGGTCAGTCAGTACCTTGTTGGTCATGCTGGGTAGGGTCAGTACCCTGTTGGTCATGCTGGGTAGGGTCAGTCAGTACCTTGTTGGTCATGCTGGGTAGGGTCAGTCAGTACCTTGTGCGTCATGCTGGGTAGGGTCAGTCTGTACCTTGTGCGTCATGCTGGGTAGGGTCAGTCAGTACCTTGTGTGTCATGCTGGGTAGGGTCAGTCAGTACATTGTGCGTCATGCTGGGTAGGGCCAGTCAGTACCTTGTGCGTCATGCTGGGTAGGGTCAGTCAGTACCTTGTTGGTCATGCTAGGGTCAGTACCCTGTTGGTCATGCAGGTCAGTCAGTACCTTGTTGGTCATGCTGGGTAGGGTCAGTCAGTACCTTGTGCGTCATGCTGGGTAGGGTCAGTTAGTACCTTGTTGGTCATGCTGGGTAGGGTCAGTCTGTACCTTGTGCGTCATGCTGGGTAGGGTCAGTCAGTACCTTGTTGGTCATGCTGGGTAGGGTCAGTCTGTACCTTGTGCGTCATGCTGGGTAGGGTCAGTCAGTACCTTGTGCGTCATGCTGGGTAGGGTCAGTCAGTACCTTGTGCGTCATGCTGGGTAGGGTCAGTCAGTACCTTGTGCGTCAGGCTGGGTAGGGTCAGTCAGTACATTGTGCGTCATGCTGGGTAGGGTCAGTTAGTACCTTGTGTGTCATGCTGGGTAGGGTCAGTCAGTACCTTGTTGGTCATGCTGGGTAGGGTCAGTCAGTACCTTGTTGGTCATGCTGGGTAGGGTCAGTCAGTACCTTGTGCGTCATGCTGGGTAGGGTCAGTCAGTACCTTGTGCGTCATGCTGGGTAGGGTCAGTCAGTACCTTGTGCGTCATGCTGGGTAGGGTCAGTCTGTACCTTGTGCGTCAGGCTGGGTAGGGTCAGTCAGTACCTTGTTGGTCATGCTGGGTAGGGTCAGTTAGTACCTTGTGCGTCATGCTGGGTAGGGCCAGTCAGTACCTTGTTGGTCATGCTGGGTAGGGCCAGTCAGTACCTTGTTGGTTATGCTGGGTAGGGTCAGTCAGTACCTTGTTGGTCATGCTGGGTAGGGTCAGTCAGTACCTTGTTGGTCATGCTGGGTAGGGTCAGTCAGTACCTTGTGTGTCATGCTGGGTAGGGTCAGTCAGTACATTGTGCGTCATGCTGGGTAGGGTCAGTCAGTACCTTGTTGGTCATGCTGGGTAGGGTCAGTCAGTAACTTGTGCGTCATGCTGGGTAGGGTCAGTCAGTACCTTGTGCGTCATGCTGGGTAGGGTCAGTTAGTACCTTGTGCGTCATGCTGGGTAGGGTCAGTTAGTACCTTGTGTGTCATGCTGGGTAGGGTCAGTCAGTACCTTGTGCGTCATGCTGGGTAGGGTCAGTCAGTACCTTGTGCGTCATGCTGGGTAGGGTCAGTCAGTAACTTGTGCGTCATGCTGGGTAGGGTCAGTCAGTACCTTGTGAGTCATGCTGGGTAGGGTCAGTCAGTAACTTGTGCGTCATGCTGGGTAGGGTCAGTCTGTACCTTGTTGGTCATGCTGGGTAGGGTCAGTACCTTGTTGGTCATGCTGGGTAGGGTCAGTTAGTACCTTGTGCGTCATGCTGGGTAGGGTCAGTTAGTACCGTGTTGGTCATGCTGGGTAGGGTCAGTCAGTACCTTGTGCGTCATGCTGGGTAGGGTCAGTCTATACCTTGTGCGTCATGCTGGGTAGGGTCAGTCAGTACCTTGTGCGTCATGCTGGGTAGGGTCAGTCAGTACCTTGTTGGTCATGCTGGGTAGGGTCAGGCAGAGCGTCATGCTGGGTAGGGTCAGTCAGTCAGTACCTTGTGGTCATGCTGGGTAGGGACAGTCAGTACACTTGTTGGTCATGCTGGGTAGGGTCAGTCAGTACCTTGTTGGTCATGCTGGGTAGGGTCAGTCAGTACCTTGTGCGTCATGCTGGGTAGGGTCAGGCAGTACCTTGTTGGTCATGCTGGGTAGGGTCAGTCAGTACCTTGTGCGTCATGCTGGGTAGGGGCTGCAGGTTGCGTTTCACTAGAGACTCCAGGATGGTGGTTTGGAGAACACCGTAGTCATGTTCAGGGATGGAAACGCCAGGGAACAGGTCAGACATGATGCCACTAGAGCAGAGAACACACAGACACAGAACCGTCATATACAGAAACACACAGACGTCACACACACACAGAGCCGTCATACGGACAAACACAGACTACAGAGTCTGCAGTAAGGCATGATGAGGCATGATGAACGTATAACAGTGGAACGTTCTATTCTTCTCCATAGTGCTGTAACATTAGCTGTGGGACACCATTGGTTTGTGTGTGTGTGTGTTTTGTGTGTTTTGTGTGTGTGTGTGTGTGTGTGTGTGTGTGTGTTCTCTCACCCAAAGAGCGCAGCATCGTCTGTGAGGAACTTGGGCAGATTGGAGTCTCTCAGAGCCCTGATCAGAACCACGTCTTCACTCAGGTGGGGGTTCTCTCTCTTCAGAGAGCTGTCGGGGGTCACACGCACACATAATGCATTCTCTATAAATGTGTGGGTCCCTCTCTCTTCAGAGAGTCAAAATCTCATATTTTTTCAATTAATTTTCAATACAATGAAAAGGATAAGCAATTTACAGTATTTCAAATGTATTTAACTTTAAATCACTTCCTGAATTGACTGACTTCAATTTGGAATCGTCTAAAGGTCGCTGAACTGAATGCATCACCGGGTCGTCTAAAGGTCACTGAACTGAATGCATCACCGGGTCGTCTAAAGGTCACTGAACTGAATGCATCACCGGGTCGTCTAAAGGTCACAGAACTGAATACATCACCGGGTCGTCTAAAGGTCACTGAACTGAATACATCACTTTAAACACACTCACCATCTCTCTGTTACACACAAACATACATTCAGACACACACAGCTTGGTTGGAGGTTGTTAGGTAGAAGTGAATTCCTCTCCTCTCTCCTCCTGTCTCTCTCTTTACTCTGCCTGTCATCCTCCCTCCCTCCCTCCTTTCCCAGAGCTCGGCTAATCAAGGTGGATGATGATTCCCCAGTGACTGTTCACCAACCCATTCATTAATACTGTGTGGTGCTATAACACACACACACACACAGGGTGATAATGGCAGGCCCATTACATTGGATTTACAGAGGTAGTAAAAAGTGAATGAGGCAGACAGAAGAGGGTGGCTCTAAAGAGTCAGAGGGCTTGTTACTCACACACCTGTAAAATGAACAGCTCACCCTGTGACAAGACAATAGCTGCGTGAGTCAATCTGGGATGAAGCGTGATGGATGAGACAGACAGGGGACATCACTACCACATCTAGACCAGGAGCGTGATGGATGGGACAGACAGGGGACATCACTACCACATCTAGACCAGGAGCGTGATGGATGGGACAGACAGGGGACATCACTACCACATCTAGACCAGGAGCGTGATGGATGGGACAGACAGGGGACATCACTACCTCATCTAGACCAGGAGCGTGATGGATGGGACAGACAGGGGACATCACTACCACATCTAGACCAGGAGGATGATGGATGGGACAGACAGGGGACATCACTACCACATCTAGACCAGGAGGATGATGGATGGGACAGACAGGGGACATCACTACCTCATCTAGACCAGGAGGATGATGGATGGGACAGACAGGGGACATCACTACCACATCTAGACCAGGAGCGTGATGGATGGGACAGACAGGGGACATCACTACCACATCTAGACCAGGAGGATGATGGATGGGACAGACAGGGGACATCACTACCACATCTAGACCAGGAGGATGATGGATGGGACAGACAGGGGACATCACTACCTCATCTAGACCAGGAGGATGATGGATGGGACAGACAGGGGACATCACTACCTCATCTAGACCAGGAGCGTGATGGATGGGACAGACAGGGGACATCACTACCACATCTAGACCAGGAGCGTGATGGATGGGACATCACTACCACATCTAGACCAGGAGCGTGATGGATGGGACAGACAGGGGACATCACTACCACATTTAGACCAGGAGCGTGATGGATGGGACAGACAGGGGACATCACTACCACATTTAGACCAGGAGCGTGATGGATGGGACAGACAGGGGACATCACTACCACATCTAGACCAGGAGCGTGATGGATGGGACAGACAGGGGACATCACTACCACATCTAGACCAGGAGCGTGATGGATGGGACAGACAGGGGACATCACTACCTCATCTAGACCAGGAGCGTGATAGATCGGACAGAGAGAGGACATCACTACCACATCTAGACCAGGAGGATCTGAATGATGCCAATCATCTTTAATATGATGTTCATACAGTGCCTCAGTCCTTCCTGTCAGGGAGCTGTCGTGTGATGAGGAACGGGTCAGTGGCCCAGGCAGGATGTCATATGCTACTATCTTATTCTCTCTGAGTCAGCCCTGCAGAGAGGAAACAAGGCTTTCCCTCGTCTAGTCTGCTCTTCCTGTCACCATTTTGCACTGTGTCACTCTCAGCTTTGACAACTTGGCCTGTGTCCCAAATGGCACCTTATTCCCTATATAAAGCTGGTCAAAAGTAGTGCACTGCATCGGGATTATGGTGCCATTGGGGATGCAACCAAGGGTTCACATTTGCATAGACGTGGCATAGTTGTGCATAGACGTGGCTGTAAAATGCGGGTTCTGGGTAGAGGGTTCTGGGTAGAGGGGGATCTGTAAACGGCACTATGAGGATACAACTGAATATCGTTTCAATCTGATTTGTACATAAAGTGACCTGTCAGATACCGGCTGGTGGTTTTGATTGAATAGAGTTCTGTTTTTCTCTCTGTGTCCTATCTGGTCATGACGAGTTCAAAAGTACCTTGTTTTTACCCCCAAAATCTAACAGATACCGGTTTGCAACTTTGATTGAACAGGGTACAACGTTGTGTCCTACCCTAGACCAGGATAGAATAGCACCCCCTGTGGGTCCTACCCTAGACCAGTATAGAATAGCACCCCCTGTGGGTTCTACCCTAGACCAGTATAGAATAGCACCCCCTGTGGGTCCTACCCTAGACCAGTATAGAATAGCACCCCCTGTGGGTCCTACCCTAGACCAGTATAGAATAGCACCCCCTGTGGGTCCTACCCTAGACCAGGATAGAATAGCACCCCCTGTGGGTCCTACCCTAGACCAGTATAGAATAGCACCCCCTGTGGGTCCTACCTAGACCAGTATAGAATAGCACCCCTGTGGGTCCTACCCTAGACCAGTATAGAATAGCACCCCCTGTGGGTCCTACCCTAGACCAGTATAGAATAGCAGCACCCCTGTGGGTCCTACCCTAGACCAGTATAGAATAGCACCCCCTGTGGGTCCTACCCTAGACCAGTATAGAATAGCACCCCCTGTGGGTCCTACCCTAGACCAGTATAGAATAGCACCCCCTGTGGGTCCTACCCTAGACCAGTATAGAATAGCACCCCTGTGGGTCCTACCCTAGACCAGGATAGAATAGCACCCCCCTGTGGGTCCTACCCTAGACCAGTATAGAATAGCACCCCTGTGGGTCCTACCCTAGACCAGTATAGAATAGCACCCCCTGTGGGTTCTACCCTAGACCGGTATAGAATAGCACCCCCTGTGGGTCCTACCCTAGACCGGTATAGAATAGCACCCCCAATGGGTCCTACCCGAGACCGGTATAGAATAGCACCCCTGTGGGTCCTACCCTAGACCGGTATAGAATAGCACCCCCTGTGGGTCCTACCCTAGACCAGTATAGAATAGCACCCCCTGTGGGTCCTACCCTAGACCAGTATAGAATAGCACCCCCTGTGGGTCCTACCCTAGACCAGTATAGAATAGCACCCCCTGTGGGTCCTACCCTAGACCAGTATAGAATAGCACCCCCTGTGGGTCCTACCCTAGACCGGTATAGAATAGCACCCCCTGTGGGTCCTACCCTAGACCAGTATAGAATAGCACCCCCTGTGGGTTCTACCCTAGACCAGTATAGAATAGCACCCCCTGTGGGTCCTACCCTAGACCAGTATAGAATAGCACCCCCTGTGGGTCCTACCCTAGACCAGTATAGAATAGCACCCCCTGTGGGTCCTACCCTAGACCAGTATAGAATAGCACCCCTGTGGGTCCTACCCTAGACCAGTATAGAATAGCACCCCCTGTGGGTCCTACCCTAGACCAGTATAGAATAGCACCCCCTGTGGGTCCTACCCTAGACCAGTATAGAATACCCCCTGTGGGCACCTAGACCAGTATAGAATAGTGGGTCCTACCCTAGACCAGTATAGAATAGCACCCCTGTGGGTCCTACCCTAGACCAGTATAGAATAGCACCCCCTGTGGGTCCTACCCTAGACCAGTATAGAATAGCACCCCCTGTGGGTCCTACCCTAGACCAGTATAGAATAGCACCCCCTGTGGGTCCTACCCTAGACCAGTATAGAATAGCACCCCCTGTGGGTCCTACCCTAGACCAGTATAGAATAGCACCCCCTGTGGGTCCTACCCTAGACCAGTATAGAATAGCACCCCCTGTGGGTCCTACCCTAGACCAGTATAGAATAGCACCCCCTGTGGGTCCTACCCTAGACCAGTATAGAATAGCACCCCCTGTGGGTCCTACCCTAGACCGGTATAGAATAGCACCCCCTGTGGGTTCTACCCTAGACCGGTATAGAATAGCACCCCCTGTGGGTCCTACCCTAGACCGGTATAGAATAGCACCCCCAATGGGTCCTACCCGAGACCGGTATAGAATAGCACCCCTGTGGGTCCTACCCTAGACCGGTATAGAATAGCACCCCTGTGGGTCCTACCCGAGACCGGTATAGAATAGCACCCCCTGTGGGTCCTACCCTAGACCAGTATAGAATAGCACCCCCTGTGGGTCCTACCCTAGACCGGTATAGAATAGCACCCCCTGTGGGTCCTACACTAGACCGGTATAGAATAGCACCCCCTGTGGGTCCTACCCTGCCATGACGAGGACAGACTTGACGGCCCTCATGCCGAAGTCGTAGTGGTCCTGTTGGGAGAGCTGCTCAGAACACAGCTTGTACATCTGGGTCATCTTACGGGCCAGAGTCTTACTGGACTCAAAACCCTCAGAGTAGAGGATCACCTAGAGGAGGAGAGGATGGAAGTCAATGATCTGGTCCCCAGCTACAAATGCCCTCAGCATCGTAACACATCCCCAGCCCCCCAGTTACCTCAGCGATCAGGGCATAGTTGGGCACCATCATGGCTATGGGTCTGAACAGGGCTTTGAGGTTGTCAGGGAGCTCAGTGCGTCCAGCGTAGCCCGGGTTCATAGTGATGAAGGCAGCACATGTCATCACCAGCCTGATCTCTCTGCCCTCAAACATGAACCTGGACAGCTACAAGACAGAGACCACATGACACGGAGGACTGAGCCGGGTTGTGAGCATCTACCGTGTCGTTTACTTAGGTAGTGTACACATCACCGTGACAACAGGAACAACACATCACCGTGACAACAGGAACAGACCATTCTGTTAGTTAAACTACCTCTGTTTACACTGAGGTCTGAAGAAACAGACCTGATATCCAGGCTTTAGTTCAGAGGCCTAACAACTTCTTCAGCCGAGCGGACAACAATCTTGCCTGACTGGTGTGATGGATGGAGGTTAGAACTAGGAAGGCTGTGGGTGACCAGGTGTAGCTGTACCTTGGCCATATTCACATTGTGGATGGTGGTGAGTGGTAGGTACCAGTTTATACTGTATTTGTGATATATTCCAGCAATAAGTCCCGAGGAGATGTGGTTATTGGCCAATATACCACAGCTAACGGCTGTTCTAAAGCACGACGCAACGCAGGGCGCCTGGATACAGCCCTTATATTGGTCATATACCACAAACCCCCGAGGTGCCTTATTGCTATTATAAACTGGTTATTAACATAATTAGAGCAGCAAAAATACACTTTTTGTCATACCGGTAGTATACTGTCTCATATACCACGGATTTCAGCCAATCAGCATTCAGGGCTCGAAACACCCAGTTTCTAAATGTAAAGATATTGGGACAGACAGGGAAAGGGGAGGGTATACCTTGGCCATCTTGGCATTGCGGATAGTAATGAGTTGCTGGGCGATGACAGACAGCACCTCGATGTCGATGCGGTTAAACTCATCAAAACAACACCAGGCCCCTGATTGGGCCAGACCACTGAAGAACTTCCCCATCATCTACAACACAGACAGGTGATTGGTTAAGCAGATAGCAGGAATAAAACAGGATCCTTCATTATGAAGAAGGTCCACTGCTGTGGTGACACTGTCCCCTAGTGTTAGTGTCTGGGTAAAACACAGACAATAGGAGAGAGAGAGACAGAGGGTTAGGATGAGAAGGGAAAAGGAAGAGGGGGAGAGGACAGGGTTCCCCAAACTCCGTTTGGTTCTTGCCCCAGCACTACACAGCTGATTGAAATAACCAACTCATCATCAAGCTCTGATTATTTGACTCAGCCGTGCAGTGCTGGTGCAGGACTGAGTTTGGGAAACCCTGGAATAGAAGGTTCTGTGCTGGTCAGTCTAATCAGTACCTTGTAGTCCAGTCCATCAGAACAGTTGAAGACGACACACTGGATGGACAGAGCCTTGGCCAGGTCCTTAGTGGTCTCCGTCTTCCCTGTTCCAGCTGGGCCTGCTGGAGCCCCACCAAGGTCTAACTGAAGAGCCCCCATCAGACACAGGTAGCAACGATCCTAGAGACATACAACGGGTTAATGGATGGAGAGATCCTAGAGAGAGACATACAGCGGGTTAATGGATGAAGAGATCCTAGAGAGAGACATACAACGGGTTAATGGATGGAGAGATCCTAGAGAGAGACATACAACGGGTTAATGGATGGAGAGTTCCTAGAGAGAGACATACAACGGGTTAATGGATGGAGAGATCCTAGAGAGACACATACAACGGGTTAATGGATGGAGAGATCCTAGAGAGATACAACAGGACTGGGTGGATGAGATGGAGAGACTAGAGAACGGGTTAATGGATGGAGAGATCCTAGAGAGACATACAACGGGTTAATGGATGGAGAGATCCTAGAGAGACACATGGTTAATGGATGGAGAGATCCTAGAGAGAGACATACAACGGGTTAATGGATGGAGAGTTCCTAGAGAGAGACATACAACGGGTTAATGGATGGAGAGATCCTAGAGAGACACATACAACGGGTTAATGGATGAAAAGATCCTAGAGAGAGACATACAACGGGTTAATGGATGGAGAGATCCTAGAGAGAGACATACAACGGGTTAATGGATGGAGAGATCCTAGAGAGAGACATACAACGGGTTAATGGATGGAGAGATCCTAGAGAGAGACATACAACGGGTTAATGGATGGAGAGATCCTAGAGAGAGACATACAACGGGTTAATGGATGGAGAGTTCCTAGAGAGAGACATACAACGGGTTAATGGATGGAGAGATCCTAGAGAGACACATACAACGGGTTAATGGATGGAGAGATCCTAGAGAGACATACAACAGGTTAATGGATGGAGAGATCCTAGAGAGAGACATAATGGGTTAATGGATGGAGAGATCCTAGAGAGAGAGACATACAACGGGTTAATGGATGGAAAGATCTAGAGAGATACTAGAGAGAGACATACAACGGGTTAATGGATGGAGAGATCCTAGAGAGAGATACAGCGGGTTAATGGATGGAGAGATCCTAGAGAGAGACAACAACGGGTTAATGGATGGAGAGATCCTAGAGAGAGACAACAACGGGTTAATGGATGAAAAGATCCTAGAGAGAGACAATGGCTTAATGGGTGGAGTGATCCTAGAGAGATCCTAGAGACATACAACGGGTTAATGGATGGAGAGATCCTAGAGAGACACATACAACGGGTTAATGGATGAAAAGATCCTAGAGAGAGACATACAACGGGTTAATGGAAGGAGAGATCCTAGAGAGATACAACAGGTTAATGGATGGAGAGATCCTAGAGAGATCCTAGAGACATACAACGGGTTAATGGATGGAGAGATCCTAGAGAGATACAACAGGTTAATGGGTGGAGAGATCCTAGAGAGATCCTAGAGAGATACAACAGGTTAATGGATGGAGAGATCCTAGAGAGAGACAACAGGTTAATGGATGGAGAGATCCTAGAGAGATCCTAGAGACATACAACGGGTTAATGGATGGAGAGATCCTAGAGAGATCCTAGAGAGAGACATACAAAGGGTTAATGGATGGAGAGTTCCTAGAGAGAGACATACAACGGGTTAATGGATGGAGAGATCCTAGAGAGACACATACAATGGGTTAATGGGTGGAGAGATCCTAGAGAGATACAACAGGTTAATGGATGGAGAGATCCTAGAGAGAGACAACAACGGGTTAATGGATGGAGAGATCCTAGAGAGATACAACAGGTTAATGGGTGGAGAGATCCTAGAGAGATCGTAGAGAGATACAACAGGTTAATGGATGGAGAGATCCTAGAGAGAGACAACAGGTTAATGGGTGGAGAGATCCTAGAGAGATACAACAGGTTAATGGGTGGAGAGATCCTGGAGAGATCCTAGAGAGAGACAAAGGGTTAATGGATGGAGAGATCCTAGCGAGATACAACGTGTTATTGGATGGAGAGATCCTAGAGAGATACAACAGGTTAATGGGTGGAGAGATCCTAGAGAGACATACAACAGGTTAATGGGTGGAGAGATCCTAGAAAGATCCTAGAGAGACGAGAGACAATGGCTTAATGGGTGGAGAGATCCTAGAGAGATACAACAGGTTAATGGGTGGAGAGATCCTAGAGAGATCCTAGAGAGATACAACAGGTTAATGGGTGGAGAGATCCTAGAGAGATCCTAGAGAGAGACAATGGCTTAATGGGTGGAGTGATCCTAGAGAGATCCTAGAGAGATACAACAGGTTAATGGGTGGAGAGGAGAGATCCTAGAGAGATACAACAGGTTAATGGGTGGAGTGATCCTAGAGAGATCCTAGAGAGATACAACAGGTTAATGGGTGGAGAGATCCTAGAGAGAGACAGACAATGGGTTAATGGGTGGAGAGATCCTAGAGAGATCCTAGAAAGAGACAATGGGTTAATGGGTGGAGAGATCCTAGAGAGATCCTAGAAAGGACAATGGGTTAATGGGTGGAGAGATCCTAGAGAGATCCTAGAAAGAGACAATGGGTTAATGGGTGGAGAGATCCTAGAGAGAAAGAGACAACAGGTTAATGGGTGGAGAGATCCTAGAGAGATCCTAGAGAGAGACAATGGCTTAATGGGTGGAGTGATCCTAGAGAGATCCTAGAAAGAGACAATGGGTTAATGGGTGGAGTGATCCTAGAGAGATCCTAGAAAGAGACAATGGGTTAATGGGTGGAGTGATCCTAGAGAGATCCTAGAAAGAGACAATGGGTTAATGGGTGGAGAGATCCTAGAGAGATCCTAGAGAGAGACAATGGCTTAATGGGTGGAGTGATCCTAGAGAGATCCTAGAAAGAGACAATGGGTTAATGGGTGGAGAGATCCTAGAGAGATCCTAGAAAGAGACAATGGGTTAATGGGTGGAGTGATCCTAGAGAGATCCTAGAAAGAGACAATGGGTTAATGGGTGGAGAGATCCTAGAGAGATCCTAGAAAGAGACAATGGGTTAATGGGTGGAGAGATCCTAGAGAGATCCTAGAAAGAGACAATGGGTTAATGGGTGGAGAGATCCTAGAGAGATCCTAGAGAGATCCTAGAGAGATCCTCGAGAGACAATGGCTTAATGGGTGGAGTGATCCTAGAGAGATCCTAGAGACAGACAACAAGTTAGTGGGTGGAGAGATCCTAGAGAGAGACAACAGGTTAGTGGGTGGAGAGATCCTAGAGAGAGACAATAGGTCAGTGGGTAGAGAGATCCTAGAGAGACAACAGGTTGGTGGGTGGAGAGATCCTAGAGAAACAACAGGTTAGTGGGTGGAGAGATCCTAGAGAGACAACAGGTAAGTGGGCGGAGAGATCCTAGAGAGACAACAGGTCAGTGGGTAGAGAGATCCTAGAGAGAGACAACAGGTTAATGGGTAGAGAGATCCTAGAGAGACATACAATTGGTTAATGGATGGAGAGATCCTAGAGATCCTAGAGAGACATACAACAGGTTAATGGATGGAGAGATCCTAGAGAGATCCTAGAGAGGCATACAATAGGTTGATGGATGGAGAGATCCTAGAGAGATCCTAGAGAGAGACAACAGGTTAATGGGTGAAGAGATACTAGAGAGATACAACAGGTTAATGGGTGGAGAGATACTAGAGAGACACAACAGGTTAATGGGTGGAGAGATCCTAGAGAGACACAACAGGTTAATGGGTGAAGGATCCTAGAGAGAGAGTTAATGGGTGGAGAGATACTAGAGAGAGACACAACAGGTTAATGGGGAAGAGATCCTAGAGACACAACAGGTTAATGGGTGAAGAGATACTAGAGAGATCCTAGAGAGACACAACAGGTTAATGGGTGAAGAGATCCTAGAGAGACACAACAGGTTATGGGTGAAGAGATCCTAGAGAGATCCTAGAGAGATACAACAGGTTAATGGGTGAAGAGATCCTAGAGAGATCCTAGAGAGATACAACAGGTTAATGGGTGAAGAGATCCTAGAGAGATCCTAGAGAGAGACAACAGGTTAATGGGTGAAGAGATCCTAGAGAGATACAACAGGTTAATGGGTGAAGAGATCCTAGAGAGACACAACAGGTTAATGGGTGAAGAGATCCTAGAGAGACACAACAGGTTAATGGGTGAAGAGATCCTAGAGAGACACAACAGGTTAATGGGTGGAGAGATCCTAGAGAGATCCGAGAGAGATACAACAGGTTATGGGTGAAGAGATCCTAGAGAGACACAACAGGTTAATGGGTGAAGAGATCCTAGAGAGACACAACAGGTTAATGGGTGAAGAGATCCTAGAGAGACACAACAGGTTAATGGGTGAAGAGATCCTAGAGAGATCCTAGAGAGACACAACAGGTTAATGGGTGAAGAGATCCTAGAGAGACACAACAGGTTATGGGTGAAGAGATCCTAGAGAGACACAACAGGTTAATGGGTGAAGAGATCCTAGAGAGACACAACAGGTTAATGGGTGAAGAGATCCTAGAGAGAGACACAACAGGTTAATGGGTGGAGAGATCCTAGAGAGATACAACAGGATAATGGGTGGAGAGATCCTAGAGAGATACAACAGGATAATGGATGGAAAGATCCTAGAGAGATACAACAGGTTAATGGGTGAAGAGATCCTAGAGAGACACAACAGGTTAATGGGTGAAGAGATCCTAGAGAGATCCTAGAGGCATACAACAGGATAATGGATGGAAAGATCCTAGAGAGATACAACAGGTTAATGGGTGAAGAGATCCTAGAGAGACACAACAGGTTAATGGGTGGAGAGATCCTAGAGAGATACAACAGGTTAATGGGTGAAGAGATCCTAGAGAGATACAACAGGATAATGGGTGAATAGGTCCTAGAGAGACACAACAGGATAATGGATGGAAAGATCCCACAGAGACAAAACGTGTTTGTGGAATTTCTTTCCTTCTTAATGCATTTGAGCTCATCAGTTGTGTTGTGACAAGGTAGGAGTGGTATACAGAAGATATCCCTATTTGGTAAAAGACCAAGTCCATATTATGGCAAGAACAGCTCAAATAAGCAAAGAGAAACTACAGTCCATCATTACTTTAAGACATGAAGGTCAGTCAATCAGGAAAATTAAGAACTTTGAAAGTTGCTTCAAGTGCAGTCGCAAGAAAGGAGGAAAGGAAGACCCAGAGTTACCTCTGCTACAGAGGACAATATCATTAGAGCTACCAGCCTCAGAAATTGCAGCCCAAATAGATGCTTCACATAGTTCAAGTAACAGACATCTCAACATCAACCGTTCAGAGGAGACTAAGTAAATCAGGCCTTTGTGGTCGAATTGCTGCAAAGAAACAACTACTAAAAGGACACCAATAAGAAGAGACTTACTTGGGCCAAGAAACACGACCAATGGACATTCGACTGGTGGAAATCTGTCCTTTGGTCTGAAGACTCAAAATTTTAGATTTTTGGTTCCAACCGTCATGTCTTTGTGAGACGCAGAGTAGGTGAACGGATGATCTCTGCATGTGTGGTTCCCACAGTGAAGCACGGAGGAAGAGGTGTGATGCTGTGGGGGTGCTTTGCTGGTGAAACTGTCTGTGATTTACTTAGAATTCAAGGCACACTTAACCAGCATGGCTACCACCACATTCTGCAGCGATACGCCATCCCATCTGGTTTGAACTTAGTAGGACTATTTGTTTTTCAACAGGACAATGACCCAACACACCTCCAGGCTGTGTAAGGGCTATTTGACCAAGAAGGAGAGTGATGGAGTGCTGCATCAGATGACCTGGCAACCACATTACCAAACCTCAACCCAGTTGAGATGTTTTGGGATGAGTTGGACCGCAGAGTGAAGAGCAGCCAACAAGTATTCAGCATATGTTGGAACTCCTTCAAGACTGTTGGAAGGTGAAGCTGGTTGAGAGAATGCCAAGAGTGGGCAAAGCTGTCATCAAGGCAAAGGGTGGCTACTTTGAAGAATCTCAAATATAAAGTATATTTTGATTTGTTTAACTTTGAGACACGGGGGAACATGGGCATGCTAATCAAGGCATTCTGACACATGTTTCCCAACGTCGTGCTTTTCTGATTTCCCCATACAGTCTGATGAGTGAAAATGTCCCGAAGTGCAGGTGCGCGCGCACACACACACACACACACACACACACACACACACACACACACACACACACAATCATGCACAGAAGGATACCATCTGCAATGTCTTAGACTGTTGCTTTGATACATTGTTTGTTACTGTGTGTGTGTGTGTGTGTGTGTGTGTGTGTGTGTGTGTGTGTGTGTGTGTGTGTGTGTATTACCGTGAGTGGGGTGATGACGAGGCGAGGGCAGGCCCCTAGGTATTCATATCCATAGATGTAGGTGGACAGAGCCATCCTGGCCACACAGTTATCTAGGTCCAAGTCCCAGTAGTAACGCAGCTGCCTCTGCCACTCAAAGTTACTGCTGGAGTCAACCTACACACACACACACACACACACACACACACACACACACACACACACACACACACACACACACACACACACACACACACACACACACACACACACACACACACACACACACACACACACACACAGAGCCTTGGTCACTAATCAAGGCCAAATAAACAGGACATAAACTGTTATTTTTGATCAGACAAGTTGGATTTATGTAAAACAATATTTTTTGAATGAACTACACTTCCCATGATGCAGTGGGTGGTTTGCAGTCCTTACAGTACCTTCCGGGCCACGAGGTCTGTGACAATGTCCCTGGCGTGCACGTCTACGGTGATGAGAGCTGTGATGATGTTACGGTGCAGGGTGGGGAGTTGGCCTCGAACCAGGGCTGCTAGGGCATTCAGCCTCTATAGACAGACAGACAGACAGACAGATAGATAGACAGACAGACAAGTAGGGAGGCAGGCAGACAGACAAGCAGACAGACAGACAGACACGAGGAGAATCATCAAATGATAAAAAAACCAAAGTATTTCTATGAAGATCTATGAAAACATCTCTGTGTCAAGGTGTTGTCACCACTGTAGGCTGTTGAAAACAGTCATTGTGGACAGTCGTACATCAATGTTGACATATTCAAAGTCCTGCAGGGCCATGAAGTGGTCGTGGTCTCCCTCCAGACAGCCGTCCAGGTCTCTGCACCACATCAACTGACTGATAGTTAACACCACCTGGTGGACACAGAGGAACACTGCAGCTGGACATTAATGTCTTACAGACACCTGCTAGTTAACACCACCTGGTGGACACAGAGGAACACTGCAGATGGACATTAACCTCTTCCAGACACCTGATAGTTAACACCACCTGGTGGACACAGAGGAACACTGCAGATGGACATTAACCTCTTACAGACACCTGATAGTTAACACTACCTGGTGGACACAGAGGAATACTGCAGCTGGACATTAACCTCTTACAGACACCTTAACACCACCAGACACCTGATAGTTAACACCACCTGGTGGACACAGAGGGACACTGCAGCTGGACATTACCTCTTACAGACACCTGATGGTTAACACCACCTGGTGAGACCAGATGACTGCAGTGGACATTAACCTCTTACAGACACCTGATAGTTAACACCACCTGGTGGACCAGAGGAACACTGCAGCTGGACATTAACCTCTTCCAGACACCTGATAGTTAACACCACCTGGTGGACCAGAGGAACACTGCAGCTGGACATTAACCCTTACAGACACCTGATAGTTAACACCACCTTCAGGTGGACCATGACTGCAGCTGGACATTAACCTCTTACAGACACCTGATAGTTAACACCACCTGGTGACACCAGACCAGGAACACTGCAGCTGGACATTACCTCTTACAGACACCTGATGGTTAACACCACCTGGTGGACACAGAGGAATACTGCAGCTGGACCTTAACCCTTAACACAGACACCTGATAGTTAACACCACCTGGTGGACACAGAGGAATACTTACAGACACCTGATATTAACACCTACCTTGGACACAGAGGAATACTGACACCAGGTAGTTAACACCACCAACACCACCTAGGTAGGAATTCATTCATTTCAGAGGAGACCATGACCAGCTCTGGTATTCACATTCTCCTTAGGTGTGTGTGTGACCAGTATATTACCACCTGGTCCTTCAGAGTGAGACCATGACCAGTATATTACCTCTGTGTCTCCTTCAGGTGAGTGTGTGTGTGTGTGTACCTACCCTGTGTGTACCTGTGAGGGGTGTCCAGCCACCACCCATTAACGTTCTTTGCTCTGGTAGTCAGGATGGAGGCCTTGCTGACGGCGGAGGGAAGAGAACATGGCCTCCTCTACTTTGAGACCCAGCCAGTCCTATTACGTTACCACTCTCCTTCAGACCTTTAGCCAGGCCCACCTACACACACACAGAATGAGACACACACAAATACACACCAAATATTGTAATGGAAGTCAAGGATTACATTTTATTACACTTTTCCATCTTGACATCTGAAGATCCATCGCCAGTGATAGTGAAACAATCAACAGAGACAGACAGGGACATGACCAGTATATTACCTACCTTCTCTCCTTCAGGTGAGACCATGACCAGTATATTACCTACCTTCTCTCCTTCAGGTGAGACCATGACCAGTATATTACCTACCTTCTCTCCTTCAGGTGAGACCATGACCAGTATATTACCTACCTTCTCTCCTTCAGGTGAGACCATGACCAGTATATTACCTACCTTCTCTCCTTCAGGTGAGACCATGACCAGTATATTACCTACCTCCTCTCCTTCAGGTGAGACCATGACCAGTATATTACCTACCTCCTCTCCTTCAGGTGAGACCATGACCAGTATATTACCTACCTTCTCTCCTTCAGGTGAGACCATGACCAGTATATTACCTACCTCCTCTCCTTCAGGTGAGACCATGACCAGTATATTACCTACCTCTCTCCTTCAGGTGAGACCATGACCAGTATATTACCTACCTTCTCTCCTTCAGGTGAGACCATGACCAGTATATTACCTACCTCCTCCTTCAGGTGAGACCATGACCAGTATATTACCTACCTCCCTCTCCTTCAGGTGAGACCATGACCAGTATATTACCTACCTCTCTCCTTCAGGTGAGACCATGACCAGTATATTACCTACCTCTCTCCTTCAGGTGAGACCATGACCAGTATATTACCATACCTTCTCTCCTTCAGGTGAGACCATGACCAGTATATTACCTACCTTCTCTCCTTCAGGTGAGACCATGACCAGTATATTACCTACCTTCTCTCCTTCAGGTGAGACCATGACCAGTATATTACCTACCTTCTCTCCTTCAGGTGAGACCATGACCAGTATATTACCTACCTCCTCTCCTTCAGGTGAGACCATGACCAGTATATTACCTACCTTCTCTCCTTCAGGTGAGACCATGACCAGTATATTACCTACCTTCTCTCCTTCAGGTGAGACCATGACCAGTATATTACCTACCTTACCTACCTCTCCTTCAGGTGAGACCATGACCAGTATATTACCTACCTTCTCTCCTTCAGGTGAGACCATGACCAGTATATTACCTACCTTCCTCTCCTTCAGGTGAGACCATGACCAGTATATTACCTACCTCTCTCCTTCTGAGACCATCTCTCCTTCAGGTGAGACCATGACCAGTATATTACCTACCTTCTCTCCTTCAGGTGAGACCATGACCAGTATATTACCTACCTTCTCTCCTTTAGGTGAGACCATGACCAGTATATTACCTACCTTCTCTCCTTCAGGTGAGACCATGACCAGTATATTACCTACCTCCTCTCCTTCAGGTGAGACCATGACCAGTATATTACCAGGGACCAGTAGGCCTACCTTCTCCTTCAGGTGAGACCATGACCAGTATATTACCTACCACTCTCTCCTTCAGGTGAGACCATGACCAGTATATTACCTACCTCCTCTCCTTCAGGTGAGACCATGACCAGTATATTACCTACCTTCTCTCCTTCAGGTGAGACCATGACCAGTATATTACCTACCTTCTCCTTCAGGTGAGACCATGACCAGTATATTACCTACCTTCTCCTTCAGGTGAGACCATGACCAGTATATTACCTACCTTCTCTCCTTCAGGTGAGACCATGACCAGTATATTACCTACCTTCTCCTTCAGGTGAGACCATGACCAGTATATTACCTACCTTCTCTCCTTCAGGTGAGACCATGACCAGTATATTACCTACCTTCTCTCCTTCAGGTGAGACCATGACCAGTATATTACTACCTTCTCTCCTTCAGGTGAGACCATGACCAGTACCTCCTCTCCTTCAGGTGAGACCATGACCAGTATATTACCTACCTTCTCTCCTTCAGGTGAGACCATGACCAGTATATTACCTACCTTCTCCTTCAGGTGAGACCATGACCAGTATATTACCTACCTTCTCTCCTTCAGGTGAGACCATGACCAGTATATTACCTACCTTCTCTCCTTCAGGTGAGACCATGGCCAGAATGTCGTTGCTGTAGACCTTCTCCTGCTCTCCGTCTGCAGGCTGCGTTGTCATGGTGCCGGGGGGCGGAGGGGGCAGCAGGGCGAACTCCAGGCGGGCGATAGCATCAAAACACTTCCTGAGGTGGGGCTGGACGGCCTGGGGGTTCCTGGTCTGAGCCAAGATCTCCAGGAGCTCATCGTTGGACAGGAAGTAGAACCTGGGAACGGTACAGAGAGACGGACGCGTTGATTCATGAAGTGTCTTCCAACATTTCACCACAGGGAACATCACAACACAGTGAGACTTAACCAAGTGGTTCAGATGTTGACCACCAATCCTGGTCCTAGAGAGATACATGCAGACAACACAGTACCTGGGGAAGATGACTCTCTTGGACTCCAGGTAGGCCTCCAGACACTTCTGGATCTGGTCTAGCAGGGCGTTGTTGTTCTGGAAGATCTCCAGCAGACCTGTAGAGAGACAAAGAGAACAGGGGAGGGGGGTGACACGTCCCACTCTTCCTCAGGAGGGAGGAGTGAGGGTGGGTGTGAGGGAGAGAGAGGGAGTTACCTGGGTGTAGCAGCCCTCAGAGCATTGGGAAGCCTGTTGACCTTCCTCATAATCTCCTTCCAGGACTTGTCCACCTGGAGGAACATCTTGGCTTCAGCAGGAAGCTGTCTCTGGATGTCTGGAGCACTGAAGATACTCTCCAGATACAGCCAGTTACGCTGACAAGTCAGCCACTCTTCCTACAGGAGGGAGGGAGGGAGGGAGGGAGGAGGGAGGGAGGGGAGGGGGGGGTTATATTCTGGAACACTGAAGATACTCTCCAGATACAGCCAGTTACGCTGACAAGTCAGCCACTCTTCCTACAGGAGGGAGGGAGGGAGGGAGGGGAGGTTATATTCTGAACACTGAAGATACTCTGCAGGTACAGCCAGAGAGAGAAAGTAAGAAAGACAAGAAAGAACAAAATGAAGAGGAGAGAGAGAAGGGGAGGGGAGAAGGAGGAGAGAATTACCTAGCATTTGATACATGACCATTAGCATTTGATACATGACCATTAGCATTTGATACATGACCATTAGCATTTGATACATGACCATTAGCATTTGATACATGACCATTAGCATTTGATACATGACCATTAGCATTTGATACATGACCATTAGCATTTGATACATGACCATTAGCATTTGATACATGTCCATTAGCATTTGATACATGACCATTAGCATTTGATACATGACCATTAGCATTTGACCATTTGATAGACCATTAGCATTTGATACATGACCATTAGCATTTGATACATGACCATACATGCATTAGCATTTGATACATGACCATTAGCATTTGATACATGACCATTAGCATTTGATACATGACCATGACCATTAGCATTTGATACATGACCATTAGCATTTGATACATGACCATTAGCATTTGATACATGACCATTAGCATTTGATACATGACCATTAGCATTTGATACATGACCATTATGCATTTGATACATGACCATTAGCATTTGATACATGACCATTAGCATTTGATACATGACCATTAGCATTTGATACATGACCATTAGCATTTGATACATGACCATTAGCATTTGATACATGACCATTTGATACATGACCATTTGATATAAAACAGCATCATCACACAGTCCCATCCATCTGATCTGGTCTCTAGTCTCTCACCTGGACTTTAGCCAAAACAGTAAATGAATGTGATTGGTCTGGGTCTCACCAGTGTCTGGCTGAAGAGGTTGAGCTGCCTCTGCCACTCGTCTACTCTGGTCTTGATGGGGCCGACGTAGCGAGAGGACGCCACCGTGGCCATGTTGATGGTACTGTCATCCAGCAGCACCTGGATGTCATCCGTTCCTCCCAGGATGAACAGGTCTTTAGAGTCCCGGTGGGAGAGAACCGGAAACTCCGTGCTCTTCCAGGAATCCTCAACCTGCACAGTGGGCTTGACTTTAGACAATAGGAATGACAGGAAGTAGGACTCCAACATGTTCTTCCTGGGTCTGTCCTACCTTTTTAAGGATGGTCTCCAGCGATGCCTCTCCTGAAGCCTGTCCTGACACCTGGAAGAGGAGAACCAGACTGGGTCAAACACTTCACTGTACTGCTTCTGTTTGGCCTGGTTCACCTGCTACAACGGAATGGATACATACAACTACATCAACACGTCTGTGGTTGGTACCTCCTGTATGTCCATGTCATAGCAGACGTTACCTCCTGTATGTCCATGTCATAGCAGACGTTACCTCCTGTATGTCCATGTCATAGCAGATGTTACCTCCTGTATGTCCATGTCATAGCAGAGGGAGGGTGGTACCTCCTGTATGTCCATGTCATAGCAGATGTTACCTCCTGTATGTCCATGTCATAGCAGATGTTACCTCCTGTATCGCAGACGTTACCTCCTGTATGTCCATGTTATAGCAGATGTTACCTCCTGTATGTCCATGTCATAGCAGAGGGAGGGTGCCTGTATGTCCATGTCATAGCAGATGTTACCTCCTGTATGTCCATGTTATAGCAGATGTTACCTCCTGTATGTCCATGTTATAGCAGATGTTACCTCCTGTATGTCCATGTCATAGCAGACGTTACCTCCTGTATGTCCATGTCATAGCAGATGTTACCTCCTGTATGTCCATGTTATAGCAGATGTTACCTCCTGTATGTCCATGTCATAGCAGACGTTACCTCCTGTATGTCCATGTCATAGCAGATGTTACCTCCTGTATGTCCATGTCATAGCAGATGTTACCTCCTGTATGTCCATGTCATAGCAGATGTTACCTCCTGTTGGTCCATGTCATAGCAGATGTTACCTCCTGTATGTCCATGTCATAGCAGATGTTACCTCCTGTATGTCCATGTCATAGCAGATGTTACCTCCTGTTGGTCCATGTCATAGCAGATGTTACCTCCTGTATGTCCATGTCATAGCAGAGGGAGGGTGTTACCTCCTGTTGGTCCATGTCATCACAGCAGATGTTACCTCCTGTATGTCCATGTCATAGCAGGTGTTACCTCCTGTATGTCCATGTCATAGCAGACGTTACCTCCTGTATGTCCATGTCATAGCAGACGTTACCTCCTGTATGTCCATGTCATAGCAGAGGGAGGGTGTTACCTCCTGTATGTCCATGTCATAGCAGAGGGAGGGTGTTACCTCCTGTATGTCCATGTCATAGCAGATGTTACCTCCTGTATGTCCATGTCATAGCAGAGGGAGGGTGTTACCTCCTGTATGTCCATGTCACAGCAGACGTTACCTCCTGTATGTCCATGTCATAGCAGAGGGAGGGTGTTACCTCCTGTATGTCCATGTCATAGCAGATGGAGGGTGTTACCTCCTGTATGTCCATGTCATAGCAGAGGGAGGGTGTTACCTCCTGTATGTCCATGTCATAGCAGAGGGAGGGTGTTACCTCCTGTATGTCCATGTCATAGCAGAGGGAGGGTGTTACCTACTGTATGTCCATGTCATAGCAGAGGGAGGGTGTTACCTCCTGTATGTCCATGTCATAGCAGATGTTACCTCCTGTATGTCCATGTCATAGCAGAGGGAGGGTGGTACCTACTGTATGTCCATGTCATAGCAGAGGGAGGGTGTTACCTCCTGTATGTCCATGTCATAGCAGATGTTACCTCCTGTATGTCCATGTCATAGCAGAGGGAGGGTGTTTCCTCCTGTATGTCCATGTCATAGCAGAGGGAGGGTGTTACCTCCTGTATGTCCATGTCATAGCAGAGGGAGGGTGGTACCTCATGTATGTCCATGTCATAGCAGATGTTACCTCCTATATGTCCATGTCATAGCAGCGTGGCTCCTGTATGTCCATGTCATAGCAGATGTTACCTCCTGTATGTCCATGTCATAGCAGAGGGAGGGTGGCTGTATGTCCATGTCATAGCAGAGGGAGGGTGGTACCTCCTGTATGTCCATGTCATAGCAGATGTTACCTCCTGTATGTCCATGTCATAGCAGAGGGAGGGTGTTACCTCCTGTATGTCCATGTCATAGCAGAGGGAGGGTGTTACCCTGTATGTCCATGTCATAGCAGATGGAGAGTGTTCTCCTGTATGTCCATGTCATAGCAGAGGGAGGGTGTTACCTCCTGTATGTCCATGTCATAGCAGAGGGAGGGTGTTACCTCCTGTATGTCCATGTCATAGCAGATGGAGAGTGTTACCTCCTGTATGTCCATGTCATAGCAGAGGGAGGGTGTTACCTACTGTATGTCCATGTCATAGCAGAGGGAGGGTGTTACCTCCTGTATGTCCATGTCATAGCAGAGGGAGGGTGTTACCTCCTGTATGTCCATGTCATAGCAGAGGGAGGGTGTTACCTCCTGTATGTCCATGTCATAGCAGAGGGAGGGTGTTACCTCCTTCATCTCTCTGTAGCTGAAGATGTTGAGTCCCTCCAGAGAGGCCAGACATCTCCAGGAGACTGGCCTCATGACGGCCTCCAGAATCTCCCAGTGTCTGCCCTTCAGACACGGGTTCAGGTCCATGATCATGGGAGCTGGAGGGAGAAAAGACCACATATTTTGTACACAGCCAGGTGAATATACACACACACACAGCCAGGTACACCCAGACCACACACACACCCACAGCCAGGTAACACACAACAACACACCCACAGCCAGGTCAACATCATATCACACATCACCCACAGCCAGAGACACACACACACACACCCACAGCCAGGTAACACACACACACACACACCCGCAGCCAGGTAACACACACACACCCACAGCCACACACAGACACTCACAGCCAGGTCAACTGGAGCCAGGTAACACACACACACACACACACCACATCATACACACACACACACACCCACAGCCAGGTCATCACAGCCAGGTAACACAAACACACACAACACACGTTACACACACCCACAGCCAGGTAACACACACACACACACCCACAGCCAGGGAACACACACACACACACACACAGCCACACACACACACACCCACAGCCAGGTAACACATCACACACACCCACAGCCAGTAACACACACATGTTACACACACCCACAGCCAGGTAACACACACACACACACACAGCCAGGTAACACGACACACACTGGAGCCAGGTACGCACACACACACAGCCACACACACACCCACAGCCATACACCCACAGCCAGGTAACACACACACACACACCCACAGCCAGGAACCATACACACACCCACAGCCAGGTAACACACACACACACACACCCACAGCCAGGTAACACACACACACACACACCCACAGCCAGGTAACACACTCACCCGCAGCCAGGTAACACACACACACCCACAGCCAGGGTACACACACACACAGCCAGGGAACACACACCCACAGCCAGGTAACACACACACGTTACACACACCCACAGCCAGGTAACACACACTTACACACACCCACAGCCAGGTAACGCACACACACACACCCACAGCCAGGTGACCTGGGCACACAGCCAGGTAACAGACACACGTTACACACACCCACAGCCAGGTCCACACACAGCCAGGTAACACACATACACATAGCCAGGTAACACACACACACACACACAGCCAGGTAAGACACACACACACCCACAGCCAGGTAACACACACACACACACACACCCACAGCCAGGTAACACACACGTTACACACACCCACAGCCAGGTAACACACACACCCACAGCCAGGTAACACACACACAGCCTGTACACACACCCACAGCCAGGTAACACGCACACACACCCACAGCCAGGTAACACACACACACGTTACACACCCACAGCCAGGTAAACACACACACACACACAGCCAGGTAACACACACGTGTACAAAACATTAGCAACACCTTCCTAATATTGAGTTGCACCTTCTGAACTCAGAATAGTCTCATTCGTCAGGACATGGACTCTACAAGGTGTTGAAAGATTTCCACAGGGAACTGTTAGTTGACTCCAATGCATACAGTCGTGTCAGAGTTGGCTGGATGTCCTTTGGGTGGTGCATCATTCTTGTTACACACAGGAAAATGTTGAGCGTGAGAAACCCAGCAGCGTTGCAGTTCTTGAACACAAACTGGTGCACCTGGCACCTACTACCATACTGTTCAAAGGCACTTAAATCACTTGCCCATTCACCCTCTGAATGACACACAGACACAATCCATGTCTCAATTGTCTCGAGGCTTAAAATCCTTCTTTAACCCATCTCCTCCCCTTCATCTACTCTGATTGAAGTGGATTTAACAAGTGACATCAATAAGGGATCATAGCTTTCACCTGGTCAGTCCATGTCATGGAGAGAGCAGGTGTTCCTAACATTTTGTACACTCATGAATATACAGTACATTACAGACCGTAACAAAAAACAACCTTCTGTCACACATCATATCGACATCACCTGGAGAGAGTCATCCTACACAACACACATCATATCAACATCACTGGAGAGAGTCATCCTACACAACACACATCATATCGACATCACCTGGAGAGAGTCATCCTACACAACACACATCATATCGACATCACCTGGAGAGAGTCATCCTACACAACACACATCATATCGACATCACCTGGAGAGAGTCATCCTACACAACACACATCATATCGACATCAACTGGAGAGAGTCATCCTACACAACACACATCATATCGACATCAACTGGAGAGAGTCATCCTACACAACACACATCATATCGACATCACCTGCAGAGAGTCATCCTACACAACACACATCATATCGACATCAACTGCAGAGAGTCATACACAACACACATCATATCGACATCAACTAGAGAGAGTCATCCTACACAACACACATCATATCGACATCAACTGGAGAGAGTCATCCTACACAACACACATCATATCGACATCAACTGGAGAGAGTCATCCTACACAACACACATCATATCGGCATCAACTGGAGAGAGACACAACACACATCATATCGACATCAACTAGAGAGAGTCATCCTACACAACACACATCATAGACATCAACTGGAGAGAGTCATCCTACACAACACACATCATATACATCAACTGGAGAGTCATCCTACACAACACACATCATATCGACATCACCTGGAGAGAGTCATCCTACACAACACACATCATATCGACATCAGGAGGAGTCATACACAACACACATCATATCGACATCACCTGGAGAAGACACAACACACATCATATCGACATCACCTGGAGAGTCATCCTACACAACACACATCATATCGAATCACCTGGAGAGAGTCATCCTACACAACACACATCATATCGACATCACCTGGAGAGAGTCATCCTACACAACACACATCATATCGACATCAACTGGAGAGTCAGGTACACAACACACATCATATCGACATCACTGGAGAGAGTCATCCACACAACACACATCATATCGACATCACCTGGAGAGAGTCATCCTACACAACACACATCATATCGATCAGGAGAGAGTCATCCTACACAACACACATCATATCGACATCACCTGAGAGAGTCACACAACACACATCATACCTTCTCTCTCATGCCCTCAACACTTTGAGTCGTGGAACCACACTGTGGGTGGCAGGCCTTTCTCCAGCTGGTTACTACACTTGGCATACTTATTGACCTGGGCACAGAGTCTCTGGGTCCTCAAACTTACACTGGGAGGGAGAGAGAGAAGGGCAGGTGGAGTATGCTATTGTTACTACATACACTGAGAAGACAGGTGGAGTATACTACTGTTATTACATACACTGAGAAGAGGTGGAGTATACTACTGTTATTAAATACACTGAGAAGAGGTGGAGTATACTACTGTTATTAAATACACTGAGAAGACAGGTGGAGTATACTACTGTTATTAAATACACTGAGAAGACAGGTGGAGTATACTACTGTTACTACATACACTGAGAAGACAGGTGGAGTATACTACTGTTACTACATACACTGAGAAGACAGGTGGAGTATACTACTGTTATTACATACACTGAGAAGACAGGTGGAGTATACTACTGTTATTAAATACACTGAGAAGACAGGTGGAGTATACTACTGTTACTACATACACTGAGAAGACAGGTGGAGTATACTACTGTTATTAAATACACTGAGAAGACAGGTGGAGTATACCACTGTTATTACATACACTGAGAAGCCAGGTGGAGTATACTACTGTTATTACATACACTGAGAAGACAGGTGGAGTATACTACTGTTACTACATACACTGAGAAGACAGGTGGAGTATACTACTGTTACTACATACACTGAGAAGACAGGTGGAGTATACTACTGTTATTACATACACTGAGAAGACAGGTGGAGTATATTACTGTTATTACATACACTGAGAAGACAGGTGGAGTATACTACTGTTACTACATACACTGAGAAGACAGGTGGAGTATACTACTGTTACTACATACACTGAGAAGACAGGTGGAGTATACTACTGTTATTAAATACACTGAGAAGACAGGTGGAGTATACTACTGTTACTACATACACTGAGAAGACAGGTGGAGTATATTACTGTTATTACATACACTGAGAAGACAGGTGGAGTATACTACTGTTACTACATACACTGAGAAGACAGGTGGAGTATACTACTGTTACTAAATACACTGAGAAGACAGGTGGAGTATACTACTGTTATTAAATACACTGAGAAGACAGGTGGAGTATACTACTGTTATTACATACACTGAGAAGACAGGTGGAGTATATTACTGTTACTACATACACTGAGAAGACAGGTGGAGTATACTACTGTTACTACATACACTGAGAAGACAGGTGGAGTATACTACTGTTACTAAATACACTGAGAAGACAGGTGGAGTATACTACTGTTATTACACACACTGAGAAGACAGGTGGAGTATATTACTGGTATTACATACACTGAGAAGACAGGTGGAGTATACTACTGTTACTACATACACTGAGAAGACAGGTGGAGTATACTACTGTTACACTGAGAACATACACTGAGAAGACAGGTGGAGTATACTACTGTTACTACATACACTGAGAAGACAGGTGGAGTATACTACTGTTATTACATACACTGAGAAGACAGGTGGAGTATATTACTGTTACTACATACACTGAGAAGACAGGTGGAGTATACTACTGTTACTACATACACTGAGAAGACAGGTGGAGTATACTACTGTTACTACATACACTGAGAAGACAGGTGGAGTATACTACTGTTACTACATACACTGAGAAGACAGGTGGAGTATACTACTGTTACTACATACACTGAGAAGACAGGTGGAGTATACTACTGTTACTACATACACTGAGAAGACAGGTGGAGTATACTACTGTTATTACATACACTGAGAAGACAGGTGGAGTATACTACTGTTATTACATACACTGAGAAGACAGGTGAGAGTTACTACATACACTGAGAAGACAGGTGGAGTATACTACTGTTATTACATACACTGAGAAGACAGGTGGGTTATTACAACTACAGGTGTTACTGTACATACACTGAGAAGACAGGTGGAGTATACTACTGTTACTACATACACTGAGAAGACAGGTGGAGTATATTACTGTTATTACATACACTGAGAAGACACGTGGAGTATACTACTGTTATTACATACACTGAGAAGGAAGACACACAGGCAAAATCGTATTAACTTTTGCAGTGTGGTCAGAATGCAAAAGGTGAGACTTTGAGACAGCGAAGAATAGAGGAACAACCCCCTTTGTCAGAAGTGTATGGTAGGGAACACAGTGTTTTGTGTGTGATATCTAACCCCCTGCATGGTTCCATACTGTACCTCCATCCAGAGGGGCCTGCAGGGCGTCCCACTCCTCCAGAGAGTCCCACAGCAGCTGTTTCAGTCAGAGAGTGGACCTCCGCACTCAGCTCCTCTAACGCCTCGTACTTAGTCACCTCCACCTACAGAGGTCAGGGGTTAGAGGTTAGAGAGGGGTCACTGAGCTCTTCTAACGCCTCATACCTAGTCACTTCCACCTACAGAGGTCCGGGGTTAGAGCTCAGAGAGGGGTCACTCATCTCCACTAACGCCTCATAGTTAGTCATGTCCACCTACAGAGGTCAGGGGTTAGAGGTCAGAGAGTGGTCACTGAGCTCTTCTAACGCCTCATACCTAGTCACCTCCACTTACAGAGGCAAGGGGTTAGAGCTCAGAGAGGGACGACTCATCGCCACTAACGCCTCGTACTTAGTCACCTCAACCTACAGAGGCAAGGGGTTAGAAGTCAGAGAGGGACGACTCATCTCCACTAATGCCTTGTACTTAGTCACCTCAAACAACAGAGGTCAGGGGTTAGAAGTCAGAGAGGGACGACTCATCGCCACTAACGCCTCGTACTTAGTCATCTCAACCTACAGAGGCAAGGGGTTAGAGCTCAGAGAGGGACGACTCATCGCCACTAACGCCTCGTACTTAGTCACCTCAACCTACAGAGGCAAGGGGTTAGAAGTCAGAGAGGGACGACTCATCTCCACTAACGCCTCGTACTTAGTCACCTCAACCTACAGAGGTCAGGGGTTAGAAGTCAGAGAGGGACGACTCTACTTGAGGGTAGTGGACACGACGGGTGCCAAGGCCAGGGAGAAAGGGGTCAATCAGGGATAGAGAATATAGGCATCCTTTGAAAGAGACACCTAATCTGAATTGCCTCAATCAATGCACATCCAGGTGTGAAAAAGTGCCAAAGGGAAAATACTTAAACGTACAACAGTAAGTTACTCTACATTTAACTAATCTGTTTCTCTCAAGGAACAATGGTGAAAAGTGGTGTTTTACTGTCCTCTAGTGGTCAGAAGACATACTGTATCCTATTATTCGGCATCTCTGTATTGAATCGTATAGTATTGTATTGTATAGTATTGTATTGTAGAATATTGTATAGTATGGTATAGTACGGTATAGTATGGTATTGTATAGCATGGTATTGTATTATATCGTATTGTATAGTATGGTATTGTATAGTATTGTATTGTAGAACATTGTATTGTATAGTATGGTACTGTAGAATATTGCATTGTATAGTATAGTATGGTATAGTATGGCAATGTAGAATATTGCATTGCATAGCATAGTATAGTATGGTATGGCATAGTATAGTATTGTAAAGTATTATATAATATTGTATTGTATAGTATGGTATTGTATAGTGTAAGTCGCTCTGGATAAGAGCGTCTGCTAAATGACTTAAATGTAAATGTATAGTATTATATAGTATGTCGTTGTATAGTATTGTATAGTATGGTCTAGGGTAGTATGGTGTAGCATAGTATGGTATTGTAGAATAGTGCATTGTATAGTATGATATAGTATAGTATGGTATAGTACTGTGTTGTATAGTATGGTTTAGCATGGTATAGAGTATGGTAGTGTATTGTATAGTATGGTTTAGCATGGTATAGTATGGTAGTGTATTGTATAGTATGGTATAGTATGGTATCGTATAGTATGGTATTGTAGAATATTGTATTGTATAGTATGGTATAGCATAGTATGGTATTGTATGCTATTGTATAGTATTGTATAATATGGTATAGTACGGTATAGTATGGTATAGTACGGTATAGTATGGTATTGCATAGTATTGTATAGTATTGTAGAACATCGTATTGTATAGTACCGTATAGTATGGTATTGTATAGCCTGGTATTGTAGAATCTTGTATTGTATAGTATAGTATGGTATTGCATAGTGTTGTATTAGTATTGTAGAATATCGTATTGTATAGTATCGTATAGTATGGTATTGTATAGCCTGGTATTGTAGAATTGTGTATTGTATAGTATAGTATGGTATCGTATAGTATGGTATTGTATAGTATTGTATTGTAGAATATTGTATTGTATAGTATAGTATGGTATCGTATAGTATGGTATTGCATAGTATGGCATTGTATAGTAGGGTGTAGTATGGTATAGTATTGTGTAGTATTGTAGAATATTGTATAGTACCATCTAGTATGGTATTGTATAGTATGCTATTGTATAGTATTGTATAGTATGATATAGTATATTATTGTATTGTATAGTATGGTATAGTATGGTATTGTATATTATTGTATTGCAGAATATTGTATAGTATAGTATGGTATTGTATAGTATGGTAGTGTAGAATATTGTATTGTGTAGTATGATATAGTATGGTATTGTATATTATTGTATTGCAGAATATTGTATTGTATAGTATAGTATGGTATTGTATAGTATGGTATTGTACTGTATAGTATAGTATGGTATAGTATGGTAATGTAGAATATTGTATTGTATAGTATAGTATGGTATTGTATAGTATTGTATAGTATAGTATGGTATTGTATAGTATGGTATTGCATTGTATAGTATAGTATTGTATAGTATGGTATAGTATGGTACTGTAGAGTATTGTATTGTATAGTATGGTATTGTATAGTATAGTAGAACCTTGAAGTTCTTCTGGAACGATTTGTACTGGAAGGCCTGGTTCTGCAGCTCGTCTATGGAGACCTGGACCTCGTCCAGCAGCAGACGGACCTTGGGACGCTCAGCGTTGATGTCCATGATCTGATTGTTCTGGGGAGCAGAGATCAACACATACACACAGTTATACATGGATCAGGGACGGGCAACTGTTTTACTCCCAGCAAAATGTCACCTAGGGCCCCAAAAGGCAAGGGCCGGCTCTGCCTGCGTGTGTGGGTATGGATGTTAATTTGACCTTTATTTAACCAGGCAAGTCAGTTAAGAACAAATTCTTATTTTCAATGACAGCCTGGGAACAGTGGGTTAACTGCCTGTTCAGGGGCAGAGTGACAGAGTTGTACCTTGTCAGCTCAGGGGCTTGAACTTGCAACCTTCCGGTTACTAGTCCAACGCTCTAACCACTAGGCTACCCTGCCGCCCCTCCCTGGATGTGGGTATGCAGACGCGCGAGCCACAGCGGCCATTCACTATGAGTTCAGATTTTTAATGGCTCCAAACCCCATCAAAGTTGTCCCTCCCTGGTCAGGATCAAACCCATACACATCTCTATTTCTCCTACTCTGACTGACTAAATGATCTTTTAGAGCACAACGATCTGGGGAAGAGGAACCCCGTTGTAAATGACTGTCTTATCCAGAGACTAATGTCTACATTCTTAGCTGTTTCCATGGTTATTTATAAAACATGTCTGGGGACAAACACTGACCCTTAGCGTGATGCTGAAGCTAGTGTGATACAATGCATCTGAGCGTTGACCCTTGACCTCTAGTTACCTGAGCCTGCTGTTTGACCCTCTTGACCTCCTTGTTGAGGTCGGAGATGTCCCGTTGGAGGTGGATACAGAACTTGTCCACGTTGGCGTCCTTCTCTCCCACGGCCTTGTCGATGGCGTTGCGTACGCCGGTGACTGTGGGTTTCAGGGTGGCGTAGACGGCAAAGTCCTCAGGAGGGCTGGGCACGGAGTAGGAGTCTATCAGCTTGTACATCTGGGACGCGGTCTCTGTCTGCTCGTCCAACCACTCCATCTGACACACAAACACACAGACCATGAAAGAACTGTCAGTGTTTACCCCAGATGTTTTCCTAGGGCGGGCCATGCTGGCTGAAAACAGTCCTTTCCCAGAAACATCCAAGAAAGACTTTCACCTGACAACATGAACCCAACACTACTGACTCCCTTGGTCATCTTTCCCAGGAGTTTGGTAATGAGTAATGTAACAATGACTACAGTGTGATTTAAAGTGACAAAGTACTCTGGGGCCATTTCAGCGCCTACTCTGGGTCTGAGTCCCACTCTGGGTCCGCGTCCCCCTCCGAGTCCCCACTCTGGGTCCGTCCCCTACTCTGGGTCCGAGTCCCCTACTCTGGGTCCGCGTCCCCTACTCTGGGTCCGTCCCCTACTCTGGGTCCGCTCTGGGTCCCCTACTCTGGGTCCGTCCCTACTCTGGGTCCGCGTCCCTACTCTGGGTCCGAGTCCCCTACTCTGGGTCCGTCCCTACTCTGGGTCCCGTCCCTACTCTGGGTCCGAGTCCCTACTCTGGGTCCGGTCCCCTACTCTGGGTCCGTCCCCTACTCTGGGTCCGAGTCCCCTACTCTGGGTCCGAGTCCCCTACTCTGGGTCCGAGTCCCCTACTCTGGGTCCGAGTCCCCTACTCTGGGTCCGAGTCCCCTACTCTGGGTCTGAGTCCCCTACTCTGGGTCTGAGTCCCCTACTCTAGGTCTGTCCCCTACTCTGGGTCTGAGTCCCCTACTCTGGGTCTGAGTCCCCTGCTCTGGGTCTGAGTCCCCTACTCTGGGTCTGAGTCCCCTACTCTAGGTCTGTCCCCTACTCTGGGTCTGAGTCCCCTACTCTAGGTCTGTCCCCTACTCTAGGTCTGTTCCCTACTCTGGGTCCGAGTCCCCTACTCTGGGTCCGAGTCCCCTACTCTGGGTCCGAGACTCTGGGTCCGAGTCCCCTACTCTGGGTCCGAGTCCCTACTCTGGGTCCGAGTCCCCTACTCTGGGTCCGTCCCCTCACTCTGGGTCCGAGTCCCCTACTCTGGGTAACCTCTGGGTAAGTCCCCTACTCTGGGTCCCTGGGTATCTCTGGGTCCGGAGTCCCCCACTCTGGGTCCGCGTCCCCTACTCTGGGTCCGCGTTCTACTCTGGGTCCGCGTCCCCTACTCTGGGTCCGAGTCCCCTACTCTGGGTGTGTCTGAGTCCCCCTACTCTAGGTCTGTTTACTCTGGGTCTAGTCCCCCTACTCTGGGTCTGTCCTACATGAGTCTACTCTGGGTTGTTCCTACTCTGGGTTTGATACCTACGGTGTCAGTGAATGAAGAAGAATGGCTCTGTTCTCCTTAACCTGTTCTCCTATCCTGCTAAACATTCATTTTCCTAATCCTATTGTGTAAGTTCTCCTATCCTGCTACATTCATTTTCCTAATCCTATTGTGTAAGTTCTCCTATCCTGCTACGTTAATTTTCCTAATCCTATTGTGTAAATTCTCCTAACCTGCTACATTCATTTTCCTAATCCTACTGCGTAAGTCCTCCTAACCTGCCACGAAAAAGTCCATTCTTACAAAAGCTGCATCCCTTCTAGACAAAACCGTCTCTTACCCGCTCCTGTATCTCCTCTAGGAAGGTGAGGGAGTTGACGAACTCTGTCGTTGCAGAGGGGATGAACTCCAGTTTGAACTGGGCATCCTGAGCCTCAGAGATGATGGCGTCGATCTTTCTCTTAGCCAGCAGGGGGAGCATGTCATTGATGGCCTGGAGGAGGGGGGCACAGGCATTAATGTTGGTCAGTGGATGGACGGCCCAATCCCAAATCCACCACTTGATCCTAAGCCCTATGGACTTGTGGAGAACTGATAGGATTTGACATTTGTAAGCACTTTGGTAATAGCTCTAACTCGCCCTCTGATAGGCTAGGTGGAAGTTTATATTCATACATATTGCTAATACCAAGGAATGTGTTTCAGATCTCCACAGGGCAAAGGCCCGGGCTCTAGGGGGTCAGTAACACTGGGAACAGTGTTCCTCTCCTCCTACCTCCAGACAGCGTAGTGGTGAGGGGAGGAGCTTCCCTTTAAGCAGAGTGGTGTCCACCAGCAGCAGGCCCAGGTGCCTCTTCTGTTTGATGGCCAGGGCCTCTTTATGTTCGCTGTGGTACTTCTCCAGACTCTCAGCGAAGAACGCCACTCCTACAGGGAACGGGACAGGGTACAGAGTCACATGATGACTCTCTAGACAGTTTAAAAAAGAGAGATGGGGGAGTGTTGATTTGCCACTGTGAAATATACAGAAAACGCCTAAAGGACCTCATTGGATCCAAAGGTCTGAATGAACTGAGACAAAATGGATATGCTGCTGTGGTATTTGTGTTGAATGTAGAAACTCAAAGCTATATACTGAAAATAAGTGCCTTGGCTAATCCATTTTCTCTGTTCCCTGGTAAGTTCATTGAATTGATGATGTTGGTGACGATGATGAAGAGCATTGCTACGGTACCGTGATCCTGATCTCTGAGCGCGTCCAGGTCCAGACTCTCATTCTCTCTGTAGAAGACGCGGAAGCTCTCAAAGGTGCGCGCGTACACGCTGGCCGAGTCAAACGCAAACTGGAGCGATTTCTGAGAGGGAGCGAGAGGAAGAGGAAGAGGGAGACGAGGAGAGACAACAAAACAAACGTCTTAATGAGGCAGCCAGTTAGACGAACAGTCAGGGAATCAGGGCACAAGGACGAACAGGCAAGACAACACAACACTGGACTGTGAAAGTCATTTAACTGCCACAACAGATTTAAAGAGCTTTGGCATTAGGGGCCATAATAGACACCAAGTTGACACCAACATGTCCAAGACAATTACCATCCACTTAGCGAATTCAAATGACCTTTAAAAAGGACACCGAATGCTGACCTTGATGTCGAGGATGATGTTCAGAAGGTGTTTATCATCCTCTAACATGGCCTCCAGACCAGGACCGTCACCACACGTCTTCTCCTCCACCTGAATGGTAGTGGAATACAACCATGTTATGATAGGATTACATCTCCTCTACCTGAATGATAGTGGAATACAACCATGTTATGATAGGATTACATCTCCTCTACCTGAATGAATGTAGTGGAATACAACCATGTTATGATAGGACAGTATTACATCTCCTCTACCTGAATGATAGTGGAATACAACCATGTTATGATAGGATTACATCTCCTCCACCTGAATGGTAGTGGAATACAACCATGTTATGATAGGATAGTATTACATCTCCTCCACCTGAATGATAGTGGAATACAACCATGTTATGATAGGATAGTATTACATCTCCTCCACCTGAATGATAGTGGAATACAACCATGTTATGATAGGATTACATCTCCTCTACCTGAATGATAGTGGAATACAACCATGTTATGATAGTATTACATCTCCTCTACCTGAATGATAGTGGAATACAACCATGTTATGATATGTTATGATATTACATCTCCTCTACCTGAATGGTAGTGGAATACAACCATGTTATGATAGGATAGTATTACATCTCCTCTACCTGAATGATAGTGGAATACAACCATGTTATGATAGGATTACATCTCCTCCACCTGAATGGTAGTGGAATACAACCATGTTATGATAGGATAGTATTACATCTCCTCTACCTGAATGATAGTGGAATACAACCATGTTATGATAGGATTACATCTCCTCCACCTGAATGATAGTGGAATACAACCATGTTATGATAGGATAGTATTACATCTCCTCCACCTGAATGGTAGTGGAATACAACCATGTTATGATAGGATAGTATTACATCTCCTCCACCTGAATGATAGTGGAATACAACCATGTTATGATAGGATAGTATTACATCTCCTCTACCTGAATGATAGTGGAATACAACCATGTTATGATAGGATAGTATTACATCTCCTCTACCTGAATGATAGTGGAATACAACCATGTTATGATAGGATTACATCTCCTCTACCTGAATGGTAGTGGAATACAACCATGTTATGATAGGATTACATCTCCTCTACCTGAATGATAGTGGAATACAACCATGTTATGATAGGATAGTATTACATCTCTCTACCTGAATGATAGTGGAATACAACCATGAATGGTATGAATATGTTATGATAGTATTACATCTCCTCTACCTGAATGGTAGTGGAATACAACCATGTTATGATAGGATTACATCTCCTCTACCTGAATGGTAGTGGAATACAACCATGTTATGATAGGATAGTATTACATCTCCTCCACCTGAATGGTAGTGGAATACAACCATGTTATGATAGGATAGTATTACATCTCCTCTACCTGAATGATAGTGGAATACAACCATGTTATGATAGGATTACATCTCCTCCACCTGAATGGTAGTGGAATACAACCATGTTATGATAGGATAGTATTACATCTCCTCTACCTGAATGATAGTGAATACAACCATGTTATGATAGTATTACATCTCCTCCACCTGAATGGTAGTGGAATACAACCATGTTATGATAGGATTACATCTCCTCCACCTGAATGGTAGTGGAATACAACCATGTTATGATAGGATAGTCTACCTGAATGATAGTGGAATACAACCATGTTATGATAGGATAGGATTACATCTCCTCTACCTGAATGGTAGTGGAATACAACCATGTTATGATAGGATAGTATTACATCTCCTCTACCTGAATGATAGTGGAATACAACCATGTTATGATAGGATAGTATTACATCTCCTCCACCTGAATGATAGTGGAATACAACCATGTTATGATAGGATAGTATTACATCTCCTCCACCTGAATGATAGTGGAATACAACCATGTTATGATAGGATAGTATTACATCTCCTCTACCTGAATGATAGTGGAATACAACCATGTTATGATAGGATAGTATTACATCTCCTCTACCTGAATGGTAGTGGAATACAACCATGTTATGATAGTATTACATCTCCTCACCTGAATGGTAGTGGAATACAACCATGTTATGATAGGATAGTAGGAATACAACATCTCCTCCACCTGAATGATAGTGGAATACAACCATGTTATGATAGGATTACATCTCCTCTACCTGAATGATGGTGGAATACAACCATGTTATGATAGGATAGTATTACATCTCCTCCACCTGAATGATAGTGGAATACAACCATGTTATGATAGGATAGTATTACATCTCCTCCACCTGAATGATAGTGGAATACAACCATGTTATGATAGTATTACATCTCCTCTACCTGAATGATAGTGGAATACAACCATGTTATGATAGGATTACATCTCCTCTACCTGAATGATAGAGGAATACAACCATGTTATGATAGTATTACATCTCCTCCACCTGAATGGTAGTGGAATACAACCATGTTATGATAGGATAGTATTACATCTCCTCTACCTGAATGATAGTGGAATACAACCATGTTATGATAGGATTACATCTCCTCCACCTGAATGGTAGTGGAATACAACCATGTTATGATAGGATAGTATTACATCTCCTCTACCTGAATGATAGTGGAATACAACCATGTTATGATAGGATTACATCTCCTCCACCTGAATGATAGTGGAATACAACCATGTTATGATAGGATAGTATTACATCTCCTCCACCTGAATGGTAGTGGAATACAACCATGTTATGATAGGATAGTATTACATCTCCTCCACCTGAATGATAGTGGAATACAACCATGTTATGATAGGATAGGATTACATCTCCTCTACCTGAATGATAGTGGAATACAACCATGTTATGATAGGATAGTATTACATCTCCTCCACCTGAATGGTAGTGGAATACAACCATGTTATGATAGGATTACATCTCCTCTACCTGAATGGTAGTGGAATACAACCATGTTATGATAGGATTACATCTCCTCTACCTGAATGATAGTGGAATACAACCATGTTATGATAGGATAGTATTACATCTCCTCTACCTGAATGATAGTGGAATACAACCATGTTATGATAGGATTACATCTCCTCTACCTGAATGGTAGTGGAATACAACCATGTTATGATAGTATTACATCTCCTCTACCTGAATGGTAGTGGAATACAACCATGTTATGATAGGATTACATCTCCTCTACCTGAATGGTAGTGGAATACAACCATGTTATGATAGGATATTACATCTCCTCCACCTGAATGGTGGTGGAATACAACCATGTTATGATAGGATAGTATTACATCTCCTCTACCTGAATGATAGTGGAATACAACCATGTTATGATAGGATTACATCTCCTCCACCTGAATGGTAGTGGAATACAACCATGTTATGATAGGATTACATCTCCTCCACCTGAATGATAGTGGAATACAACCATGTTATGATAGTATTACATCTCCTCCACCTGAATGGTAGTGGAATACAACCATGTTATGATAGTATTACATCTCCTCCACCTGAATGGTAGTGGAATACAACCATGTTATGATAGTATTACATCTCCTCTACCTGAATGATAGTGGAATACAACCATGTTATGATAGTATTACATCTCCTCTACCTGAATGATAGTGGAATACAACCATGTTATGATAGGACAGTATTACATCTCCTCCACCTGAATGGTAGTGGAATACAACCATGTTATGATAGGACAGTATTACATCTCCACCTGAATGATAGTGGAATACAACCATGTTATGATAGGATAGTATTACATCTCCTCCACCTGAATGATAGTGGAATACAACCATGTTATGATAGGATAGTATTACATCTCCTCCACCTGAATGATAGTGGAATACAACCATGTTATGATAGGATAGTATTACATCTCCTCTACCTGAATGGTAGTGGAATACAACCATGTTATGATAGGATTACATCTCCTCTACCTGAATGGTAGTGGAATACAACCATGTTATGATAGGATAGTATTACATCTCCTCCACCTGAATGGTAGTGGAATACAACCATGTTATGATAGTATTACATCTCCTCCACCTGAATGGTAGTGGAATACAACCATGTTATGATAGGATTACATCTCCTCCACCTGAATGATAGTGGAATACAACCATGTTATGATAGGATTACATCTCCTCTACCTGAATGGTAGTGGAATACAACCATGTTATGATAGGATAGTATTACATCTCCTCTACCTGAATGGTAGTGGAATACAACCATGTTATGATAGGATAGTTATGAATGGTAGGAATACAACCATGTTATGATAGGATAGTATTACATCTCCTCCACCTGAATGGTAGTGGAATACAACCATGTTATGATAGGATAGTATTACATCTCCTCCACCTGAATGGTAGTGGAATACAACCATGTTATGATAGGATTACATCTCCTCTACCTGAATGATAGTGGAATACAACCATGTTATGATAGGATAGTATTACATCTCCTCCACCTGAATGGTAGTGGAATACAACCATGTTATGATAGGATAGTATTACATCTCCTCTACCTGAATGGTAGTGGAGGATTACAACCTGAATGTTATGATACAACCATGTTATGATATCTACCTCTCCACCTGAATGATAGTGGAATACAACCATGTTATGATAGGATAGTATTACATCTCCTCCACCTGAATGGTAGTGGAATACAACCATGTTATGATAGGATTACATCTCCTCCACCTGAATGGTAGTGGAATACAACCATGTTATGATAGGATAGTATTACATCTCCTCTACCTGAATGATAGTGGAATACAACCATGTTATGATAGGATTACATCTCCTCTACCTGAATGGTAGTGGAATACAACCATGTTATGATAGGATAGTATTACATCTCCTCTACCTGAATGATAGTGGAATACAACCATGTTATGATAGGATAGTATTACATCTCCTCTACCTGAATGATAGTGGAATACAACCATGTTATGATAGGATTACCATGTTATGGTAGGAATACAACCATGTTATGATAGGATAGTCCTCCACCTGAATGGTAGTGGAATACAACCATGTTATGATAGGATTACATCTCCTCTACCTGAATGGTAGTGGAATACAACCATGTTATGATAGGATAGTATTACATCTCCTCTACCTGAATGGTAGTGGAATACAACCATGTTATGATAGGATTACATCTCCTCCACCTGAATGGTAGTGGAATACAACCATGTTATGATAGTATTACATCTCCTCCACCAGAATGATAGTGGAATACAACCATGTTATGATAGGATTACATCTTAACCTGAATGATAGTGGAATACAACCATGTTATGATAGGATTACATCTCCACCTGAATGATAGTGGAATACAACCATGTTATGATAGGATAGTATTACATCTCCTCCACCTGAATGGTAGTGGAATACAACCATGTTATGATAGATAGATTACATCTCCTCTACCTGAATGGTAGTGGAATACAACCATGTTATGATAGGATAGTATTACATCTCCTCCACCTGAATGGTAGTGGAATACAACCATGTTATGATAGGATAGTATTACATCTCCTCTACCTGAATGGTAGTGGAATACAACCATGTTATGATAGGATTACATCTCCTCTACCTGAATGGTAGTGGAATACAACCATGTTATGATAGGATAGTATTACATCTCCTCCACCTGAATGGTAGTGGAATACAACCATGTTATGATAGGATAGTACTACTAACTGGACAACAGCCATCTTGTTCTTGGTGAATGCTCATCAGATGTCAGACTACTAAAACATTTAGGGATGGTTTCCTGGACACAGACCAACACTAATACTGAACAGAACTTTCCATGAAGATTCTTCACATTGCTTTGAATTCTAGAACTAGGTTAAATCTGTGTCTGGAAAACTGTCCCCAAAAACTACAACTCAACTAAATAACAGTCTTTGGTGAGCTAAGACCTGCACTGGACTTGTTCCTACAAGCACGGACTTTGCTGATAGCTACTTTGAGGAAAAATGTACTCACTATAACAGGTGTAGTTGTCTCACTATAACAGGTGTAGTTGTCTCACCTAACAGGTGTAGTTGTCTCACCTAACATGTGTAGTTGTCTCACTATAACAGGTGTAGTTGTCTCACCTAACAGGTGTAGTTGTCTCACCTAAGAGGTGTAGTTGTCTCACTATAACAGGTGTAGTTGTCTCACTATAACAGGTGTAGTTGTCTCACCACCTAACAGGTGTAGTTGTCTCACCTAACAGGTGTAGTTGTCTCACCTCAGGTGTCACACCTAACAGGTGTAGTTGTCTCACCTAACAGGTGTAGTTGTCTCACCTAACAGGTGTAGTTGTCTCACCTAACAGGTGTAGTTGTCTCACTATAACAGGTGTAGTTGTCTCACCAGTTGTCTCACTATAACAGGTGTAGTTGTCTCACTATAACAGGTGTAGTTGTCTCACCTAACAGGTAACAGTTGTCTCACCTAACAGGTGTAGTTGTCTCACCTAACACTAGTTGTCTCACCTAACAGGTGTAGTTGTCTCACCTAACAGGTGTAGTTGTCTCACTATAACAGGTGTAGTTGTCTCACCTAACAGGTGTAGTTGTCTCACCTAACAGGTGTAGTTGTCTCACCTAACAGGTCTCACTATAATAGGTGTAGTTGTCTCACGTTGTCTCACTATAACAGGTGTAGTTGTCTCACTATAACAGGTGTAGTTGTCTCACTATAACAGGTGTAGTTGTCTCACTAACTAACAGGTGTAGTTGTCTCACTCATAACAGGTGTAGTTGTCTCACTATAACAGGTGTAGTTGTCTCACCTAACAGGTGTAGTTGTCTCACTATAACAGGTGTAGTTGTCTCACTATAACAGGTGTAGTTGTCTCACTAACAGGTGTAGTTGTCTCACTATAACAGGTGTAGTTGTCTCACTATAACAGGTGTAGTTGTCTCACTATAACAGGTGTAGTTGTCTCACTGTAACAGGTGTAGTTGTCTCACTGTAACAGGTGTAGTTGTCTGACCTAACAGGTGTAGTTGTCTCACTATAACAGGTGTAGTTGTCTCACTATAACAGGTGTAGTTGTCTCACTATAACAGGTGTAGTTGTCTCACTATAACAGGTGTAGTTGTCTCACTATAACAGGTGTAGTTGTCTCACTATAACAGGTGTAGTTGTCTCACTATAACAGGTGTAGTTGTCTCACTATAACAGGTGTAGTTGTCTCACTATAACAGGTGTAGTTGTCTCACTATAACAGGTGTAGTTGTCTCACCTAACAGGTGTAGTTGTCTCACCTAACATGTGTAGTTGTCTCACCTAACAGGTGTAGTTGTCTCACTATAACAGGTGTAGTTGTCTCACTATAACAGGTGTAGTTGTCTCACTATAACAGGTGTAGTTGTCTCACTATAACAGGTGTAGTTGTCTCACTATAACAGGTGTAGTTGTCTCACTAACAGGTGTAGTTGTCTCACTATAACAGGTGTAGTTGTCTCACTATAACAGGTGTAGTTGTCTACACTATAACAGGTGTAGTTGTCTCACTATAACAGGTGTAGTTGTCTCACTATAACAGGTGTAGTTGTCTCACCTAACAGGTGTAGTTGTCTCACCTAAGAGGTGTAGTTGTCTCACTATAACAGGTGTAGTTGTCTCACCTAAACAGGTGTAGTTGTCTCACCTATAACAGGTGTAGTTGTCTCACTATAACAGGTGTAGTTGTCTCACCTAACAGGTGTAGTTGTCTCACTATAACAGGTGTAGTTGTCTCACCTAACAGGTGTAGTTGGTGTAGTTGTCTCACTATAACAGGTGTAGTTGTCTCACATAACAGGTGTAGTTGTCTCACTATAACAGGTGTAGTTGTCTCACTAACAGGTGTACTTGTCTCACAGGTGTAGTTGTCTCACTATAACAGGTGTAGTTGTCTCACTATAACAGGTGTAGTTGTCTGACCTAACAGTAGTTGTCTCAGTAACAGGTGTAGTTGTCTCACTATAACAGGTGTAGTTGTCTGACCTAACTATAACAGGTGTAGTTGTCTGACCTAACAGGTGTAGTTGTCTCACTATAACAGGTGTAGTTGTCTCACTATAACAGGTGTAGTTATCTCACCTAACAGGTGTAGTTGTCTCACTATAACAGGTGTAGTTGTCTCACTATAACAGGTGTAGTTGTCTCACTATAACAGGTGTAGTTGTCTCACTATAACAGGTGTAGTTGTCTCACCTAACAGGTGTAGTTGTCTCACTATAACAGGTGTAGTTGTCTCACTATAACAGGTGTAGTTGTCAGGTGTAGTTGTCTCACATAACAGGTGTTGTCACTATAACAGGTGTAGTTATGAACAGGTGTAGTTGTCTCAGGTGTACTCATAACAGGTGTAGTTGTCTCACTATAACAGGTGTAGTTGTCTCACTATAACAGGTCACTATAACAGGTGTAGTTGTCTCACTATAACAGGTGTAGTTGTCTCACTATAACAGGTGTAGTTGTCTCACTATAGGTGTGTAGTTGTCTCACTATAACAGGTGTAGTTGTCTCACTATAACAGGTGTAGTTGTCTCACTATAACAGGTGTAGTTGTCTCACTATAACAGGTGTAGTTGTCTCACTATAACAGGTGTAGTTGTCTCACCTAACAGGTGTAGTTGTCTCACTATAACAGGTGTAGTTGTCTCACTATAACAGGTGTAGTTGTCTCACTATAACAGGTGTAGTTGTCTCACTATAACAGGTGTAGTTGTCTCACTATAACAGGTGTAGTTGTCTCACTATAACAGGTGTAGTTGTCTCACCTACACAGGTGTAGTTGTCTCACTATAACAGGTGTAGTTGTCTCACCTAACAGGTGTAGTTGTCTCACTATAACAGGTGTAGTTGTCTCACCTAACAGGTGTAGTTGTCTCACTATAACAGGTGTAGTTGTCTCACCTAACAGGTGTAGTTGTATCACTATAACAGGTGTAGTTGTATCACCTAGCTTACTGCAACAAACAAAAACTGTTTTTTATGCTAATTAGTCAGTGGTAGTGTTTCACACCTTGCTGTTGATCATGGGCTGAGTGAAGGCATCAAAGTAGGAGTCAGTCACCAGCACAACTAATGACAACACCGTCTCCTGGAACCGAGAGATGATCTCTGACACACACTCCTGTTAGGGAATACACACATAGACACACACACACAGGCACACACACACACACAGACACACACACACACACACGCACAGACACACAACACACACACAGGCACACACACACGCACAGACACACAACACACACAGACACTCAAACAAAAACACAGGCACAGCATAAAGAGAGAGAGAGATACATTGTTACAAACAGAAACACAGGCACAGCATAAAGAGAGAGAGATACATTGTTACAAACAGAAACACAGGCACAGCATAAAGAAAGAGTGAGAGAGATACATTATTACAAACAGAAACACAGGCACAGCATAAAGAGAGAGAGATACATTGTTACAAACATAAACACAGGCACAGCATAAAGAGAGAGAGAGATACATTGTTACAAACAGAAACACAGGCACAGCATAAAGAGAGAGTGAGAGAGATACATTGTTACAAACAAAAACAGTAACACATTCAGAGCCATATTGACATGTTGCAGAACGATGACATCTTCGGTGAGCTGAAAGGTGAGAGGTCAGGGGTTACAGACCTGGAAGACGTCTACGGAGGGTTCGTAGGTCAGAGCGTGGGTCTCCAGCATCAGCTCCGACACAAACATGGGTAGAAGATGAACAGCCTCCACGGTGGGCTCTGTAGCCTGAGGTACACACACACAACCCACACACACACACACACACACACACACACACACACACACAGGGGTTAATACACAGTTAAAGGGGAAGTGATTGTCACAACAAAAGGAACCCACTATTCCGTTTAGTAAACTTTTTAGAAGGATGCAGGCAGAAAGCTGACTGTATTCTCCATTCTACAAGACAGACGATAACACCTGTTACACACTATGCATCTCCCTCTGTAGCTTTAAACTCCTAAACAGGCCTCAGGTTTCAGAAAGCCTAGTGGTCCACTGGAGGATCTCCATTGAGACGAGTTGGCTGAATACGTAATGATGCTGGCCCATCGAAGGGGCTGGAAGCCGTGGAGCTGCCATGTTGAGAATCCTACTGTTTATCTTGTTATTGATACCATGTCGTTTTGATCCATAGCTAATCAACAACTGGCACAATGTATTTCAGAGACAAAAAGGTGGCCATTGTTTAAATGTATTTATGTTGTCAATAAATACTAAGCCAACCGTGTCTGTTTAGCTTTATCGTTGCTTTTTAGTCCGCGCAGGATGAGGCTACTTTCTGAGAAAGTGTCCCTGCAGCCTTTTTCAAACCTCCCCACAGCCACCTTCATGTAGCCGCTCTGAACTACCTCACCTGAGTCATCAGGTCAACGGTTTTTTCAAACCTCCCCACAGCCACCTTCATGTAGCCGCTCTGAACTACCTCACCTGAGTCACCAGGTCAACGGTTTTTCAAACCTCCCCACAGCCACCTTCATGTAGCTGCTCTGAACTACCTCACCTGAGTCACCAGGTCAACGGTTTTTCAAACCTCCCCACAGCCACCTTCATGTAGCCGCTCTGAACTACCTCACCTGAGTCACCAGGTCAACGGTTTTTTCAAACCTCCCCACAGCCACCTTCATGTAGCCGCTCTGAACTACCTCACCTGAGTCACCAGGTCAACGGTTTTTTCAAACGTCCCCACAGCCACCTTCATGTAGCCGCTCTGAACTACCTCACCTGAGTCACCAGGTCAACGGTTTTTCAAACGTCCCCACAGCCACCTTCATGTAGCCGCTCTGAACTACCTCACCTGAGTCACCAGGTCAACGTTTTTTCAAACCTCCCCACAGCCACCTTCATGTAGCCGCTCTGAACTACCTCACCTGAGTCACCAGGTCAACGGCTTTTTCAAACCTCCCCACAGCCACCTTCATGTAGCCGCTAAAGGAACAGACACTGAACTACCTCACCTGAGTCACCAGGTCAACGGTTTATTCAAACCTCCCCACAGCCACCTTCATGTAGCCGCTCTGAACTACCTCACCTGAGTCACCAGGTCAATGTAAAACCTCCCCACAGCCACCTTCATGTAGCCGCACTGAACTACCTCACCTGAGTCACCAGGTCAACGGTTTTTTCAAACCTCCCCACAGCCACCTTCATGTAGCCGCTCTGAACTACCTCACCTGAGTCACCAGGTCAACGGTTTATTCAAACCTCCCCACAGCCACCTTCATGTAGCCGCTCTGAACTACCTCACCTGAGTCACCAGGTCAACGGTTTTTTCAAACCTCCCCACAGCCACCTTCATGTAGCCGCTCTGAACTACCTCACCTGAGTCACCAGGTCAACGGTTTTTTCAAACCTCCCCACAGCCACCTTCATGTAGCCGCTCTGAACTACCTCACCTGAGTCACCAGGTCAACGGTTTGGTGATTAGTTGACCGGTTGAATCACGTGGACTAGTTCTGGAATAGATCACATCCATGGAACGGCTGTGGGTCCCAGACTAGAGGTCTGAAACGGTCTTGTTGTACCTTCCTGTCGGAGTCCTCCGTGGCTCCACCTCCGTCTCCAGCAGCAGCAGCGACAGCAGCATCGGAGTCGGCCCAGCTGTGGATGACAGCGTGTGTTGGGGTGTGTTGGATCTGGTCCTGCAGGACGGCCAGTAGTTTGGCCAGAGAGTTCACAGCCAGGACGTGCATGGTGTTCACCATCAGGTAGTCAGCCAAGCGGATGAAACTGGAACAACACAGAGTAGGAAGGGGGCTCCTTCACGGCACCGCCACAGGTAAAGCACTCCAGCTCAACGTACAGGTAGAAATGGGACTAGTTGGGTGTGTGAGAGATGGTGTGTGTAGCGAAGAGGAGGGCTTCAATAATGTAACATGCCAGAGAAACAGCTCCATGTGGAAATTACACTGGGAAATAATGAAACAGTATACAGGAGTGTGTAGCAAGATAGTGTGAGTGTGTCCGTGAGTGTGTGTGTGTGAGAGAGTGTGAGTGTGAGTGTGTGTACACCCAGCTAGTTGGGTTCCATTACACCCAGCTGTGTGTGGTACCCACCAGGTGAGGCGTCTACAGTGGTACCTCTTGTTGGCCTGTTCTGTGTAACTCATCTTCTCTGGAGCCTCTTCAAACAGCAGCTCAATCTCAGGTGTTCCTTCTGGAGAACACACACTTCACACTCACTCTACTGTCTGTTCCTTCTGGAGAACACACACTTCACACTCACTCTACTGTCTGTTCCCTCTGGAGAACACACACTTCACACTCACTCTACTGTCTGTTCCCTCTGGAGAACACACACTTCACACTCACTCTACTGTCTGTTCCTTCTGGAGAACACACACTTCAGACTGACTCTACTGTCTGTTCCCTCTGGAGAACACACACTTCACACTCACTCTACTGTCTGTTCCCTCTGGAGAACACACACTTCACACTCACTCTACTGTCTGTTCCCTCTGGAGAACACACACTTCAGACTGACTCTACTGTCTGTTCCTTCTGGAGAACACACACTTCACTGACTCTACTGTCTGTTCCTCTGGAGAACACACACTTCACTCACTCTACTGTCCGTTCCCTCTGTGTTGTAGTTATAGTCAGGTGTGTGTGTACCTGTGTTGTAGTTATAGTCAAGTGTGTGTGTACCTGTGTTGTAGTTATAGTCAGGTGTGTGTGTACCTGTGTTGTAGTTATAGTCAGGTGTGTGTGTACCTGTGTTGTAGTTATAGTCAGGTGTTTGTGTACCTGTGTTGTAGTTACAGTCAGGTGTGTGTGTACCTGTGTTGTAGTTATAGTCAGGTGTTATGTGTACCTGTGTTGTAGTTACAGTCAGGTGTTTGTGTACCAGCTGTTGTAGTTACAGTCAGGTATCTTGTGTACCTGTGTTGTAGTTACAGTCAGGTGTTGTGTCCTTCCTGTATCTTAAAGTTATAGTCAGGTGTTTGTGTACCTGTGTTGTAGTTACAGTCAGGTGTGTTGTACCTGTGTTGTAGTTATAGTCAGGTGTTTGTGTACCTGTGTTGTAGTTACAGTCAGGTGTTTGTGTACCTGTGTTGTAGTTACAGTCAGGTGTGTGTGTACCTGTGTTGTAGTTACAGTCAGGTGTGTGTACCTGTGTTGTAGTTACAGTCAGGTGTTGTGTACCTGTGTTGTAGTTACAGTCAGGTGTGTGTTACCTGTGTTGTAGTTACAGTCAGTGTGTGTGTCCTAGTTACACAGGTGTGTGTGTACTGTGTTGTAGTTACAGTCTAGGTGTGTGTGTACCTGTGTTGTAGTTACAGTCAGTGTGTTACTGTGTTGTAGTTACCTTGTGTATCTTAGTTACAGTCAGGTGTGTGTGTACCTGTGTTGTAGTTACAGTCAGGTGTGTGTGTACCTGTGTTGTAGTTACAGTCAGGTGTGTGTGTACCTGTGTTGTAGTTAAAATAACTAGGTGTTGTGTACCAGGTGTTACCTGTGTTGTAGTTATAGTCAGGTGTGTGTGTACCTGTGTTGTAGTTATAGTCAGGTGTTGTGTACCTGTGTTGTAGTTATAGTCAGGTGTGTGTGTACCTGTGTTGTAGTTATAGTCAGGTGTGTTGTACCTGTGTTGTAGTTATAGTCAGGTCTTGTGTACCTAGTTGGGTTCCATTAGTCAGGTGTGTGTGTACCTGTGTTGTAGTTATAGTCAGGTGTTAAAATGTACCTGTGTTGTAGTTATAGTCATTACCTGTGTTGTAGTTATATTATCTTAAAATGTACCTGTGTTGTAGTTATAGTCAGCTGTTGTGTACCTGTGTTGTAGTTATCAGGTGTGTGTGTACCTGTGTTGTAGTTATAGGTGTGTGTGTACCTGTGTTGTAGTTATAGTCAGGTGTGTGTGTACCTGTGTTGTAGTTATAGTCAGGTGTTGTGTACCTGTGTTGTAGTTATAGTCAGGTGTGTGTGTACCTGTGTTGTAGTTATAGTCAGGTGTGTGTGTACCTGTGTTGTAGTTATAGTCAGGTGTGTGTGTACCTGTGTTGTACCTATAGTCAGGGTGTTGTACCTGTGTTGTTATAGTCAGGTGTGTGTGTACCTGTGTTGTAGTTATAGTCAGGTCAGGTGTGTGTGTACCTGTGTTGTAGTTATAGTCAGGTGTGTGTGTACCTGTGTTGTAGTTATAGTCAGGTGTGTGTACCTGTGTTGTAGTTATAGTCAGGTGTTGTGTACCTGTGTTGTAGTTATAGTCAGGTGTGTGTGTACCTGTGTTGTAGTTATAGTCAGGTGTGTGTGTACCTGTGTTGTAGTTATAGTCAGTGTGTGTACCTGTCCTTGTAGTTATAGTCAGGTGTGTGTGTACCTGTGTTGTAGTTATAGTCAGGTGTGTATCCTGCCTCCAACATGGCCGTGTGACAGGCGCTCCTGGCCACCTCCTTGACCAGCTCCCTGAACTCTTCCAGACGAGAAGATACCTACACACACACACACACACAAAGTTGCCATGTAAAGGGACAGAGACACATGTAACAGTACTGCTTCCTTCCCTCTCCTTGGCCCATCCTGGGCTCCAACCAGGCCCCTTCCAGAACTGTCCCCCACACGGGTTCCCACACGGATGCTGAGGCTCTTGCGGCGTAAGGGAAACGTTTACTTCAAGGTGTCAGCGCGGGTGACGTCACTGATTGACCATTACGACTAGCGTTACTGCACCGCTAACATGCTAGACATTTCACATCAGACACACATGAACAAAGAAAGGAGAGCCGCACACTAGGAGCTCAGACGCAATAATGTAATAACCAAACATCCAACGTCTGGACAGACAAACTTTATCAGGGTAAAACACTGCAGGGTGACTAGTTTATAGTGTTAAAGGACACACACAGAATATGTCATGTAAAGGAACAGACACACAGAATATGTCATATAAAGGGACCGACACACAGAATATGTCATGTAAAGGGACAGACACACAGAATATGTCATGTAAAGGGACAGACACACAGAATATGTCATGTAAAGGGACAGACACACAGAGAATATGTCATGTAAAGGAACAGACACACAGAGAATATGTCATGTAAAGGAACAGACACACAGAGAATATGTCATGTAAAGGGACAGACACTTCATGTAAAGGAACAGACACTACAGAGAATATGTCATGTAAAGGAACAGACACACAGAGAATATGTCATGTAAAGGGACAGACACACAGAGAATATGTCATGTAAAGGAACAGACACACAGAGAATATGTCATGTAAAGGAACAGACACACAGAGAATATGTCATGTAAAGGAACAGACACACAGAGAATATGTCATGTAAAGGAACAGACACACAGAGAATATGTCATGTAAAGGAACAGACACACAGAGAATATGTCATGTAAAGGAACAGACACACAGAGAATATGTCATGAAAAGGAACAGACACTTCATGTAAAGGGACAGACAGACTGCGTACCTCCTCCAGCTGGTTGTACTGAGCCTCCTGGAACTCCTCCAGCGTGTATGTGTGATCTTTCAGGATGTGACAAAGCCCCATGTCACTGATCCTGTAGCACATCTCTCTGATGTTCAGCAACGCTGGACGCAGAGACTGGAAACACACACCCAGCTGTCACTGCTCCTTCCTATTATCTTAAAATAACTACCTAGTTGGGTTCCATTACACCCAACTGTTACTGCTCCTTCCAATTATCTTAAAATAACTACCTAGTTGGGTTCCATTACACCCAGCTGTTACTGCTCCTTCCTATTATCTTAAAATAACTACCTAGTTGGGTTCCATTACACCCAGCTGTTACTGCTCCTTCCTATTATCTTAAAATAACTACCTAGTTGGGTTCCATTACACCCAGCTGTCACTGCTCCTTCCTATTATCTTAAAATAACTACCTAGTTGGGTTCCATTACACCCAGCTGTCACTGCTCCTTCCTATTATCTTAAAATAACTACCTAGTTGGGTTCCATTACACAGCTGTTACTGCTCCTTCCTATTATCTTAAAATAACTACCTAGTTGGGTTCCATTACACCCAGCTGTCACTGCTCCTTCCTATTATCTTAAAATAACTACCTAGTTGGGTTCCATTACACCCAGCTGTTACTGCTCCTTCCTATTATCTTAAAATAACTACCTAGTTGGGTTCCATTACACCCAGCTGTCACTGCTCCTTCCTATTATCTTAAAATAACTACCTAGTTGGGTTCCATTACACCCAGCTGTTACTGCTCCTTCCTATTATCTTAAAATAACTACCTAGTTGGGTTCCATTACACCCAGCTGTTACTGCTCCTTCCTATTATCTTAAAATAACTACCTAGTTGGGTTCCATTACACCCAGCTGTCACTGCTCCTTCCTATTATCTTAAAATAACTACCTAGTTGGGTTCCATTACACCCAGCTGTTACTGCTCCTTCCTATTATCTTAAAATAACTACCTAGTTGGGTTCCATTACACCCAGCTGTCACTGCTCCTTCCTATTATCTTAAAATAACTACCTAGTTGGGTTCCATTACACCCAGCTGTTACTGCTCCTTCCTATTATCTTAAAATAACTACCTAGTTGGGTTCCATTACACCCAGCTGTTACTGCTCCTTCCTATTATCTTAAAATAACTACCTAGTTGGGTTCCATTACACCCAGCTGTTACTGCTCCTTCCTATTATCTTAAAATAACTACCTAGTTGGGTTCTCAATGGTACGAACCATTTAGACTATAAACACATACTGCAGGTCAATGGTACAGACCATGTTGACTATAAACACATACTGCAGGTCAATGGTACAGACCATGTTGACTATAAACACATACTGCAGGTCAATGGTACGAACCATTTAGACTATAAACACATACTGCAGGTCAATGGTACGAACCATGTTGACTATAAACACATACTGCAGGTCAATGGTACAGACCATGTTGACTATAAACACATACTGCAGGTCAATGGTACAGACCATGTTGACTATAAACACATACTGCAGGTCAATGGTACGAACCATTTAGACTATAAACACATACTGCAGGTCAATGGGAACCATTTAGACTATAAACACATACTGCAGGTCAATGATACGAACCATGTTGACTATAAACACATACTGCAGGTCAATGGTACAGACCATTTAGACTATAAACACATACTGCAGGTCAATGGTACAGACCATGTTGACTATAAACACATACTGCAGGTCAATGATACGAACCATTTAGACTATAAACACATACTGCAGGTCAATGGTACAGACCATGTTGACTATAAACACATACTGCAGGTCAATGGTACGAACCATTTAGACTATAAACACATACTGCAGGTCAATGGTACAGACCATGTTGACTATAAACACATACTGCAGGTCAATGGTACAGACCATTTAGACTATAAACACATACTGCAGGTCAATGGTACGAACCATGTTGACTATAAACACATACTGCAGGTCAATGGTATGAACCATGTTGACTATAAACACATACTGCAGGTCAATGGTACGAACCATGTTGACTATAAACACATACTGCAGGTCAATGGTACAGACCATTTAGACTATAAACACATACTGCAGGTCAATGGTACGAACCATGTTGACTATAAACACATACTGCAGGTCAATGGTACAGACCATTTAGACTATAAACACATACTGCAGGTCAATGGTACAAACCATTTAGACTATAAACACTTACTACAGGTCAATGGAACAGAACCATTTAGACTATAAACACATACTGCAGGTCAATGGTACAGAACCATGTTGACTATAAACACATACTGCAGGTCAATGGTACAGACCATGTTGACTATAAACACATACTGCAGGTCAATGGTACAGACCATTTAGACTATAAACACATACTGCAGGTCAATGGTACGAACCATTTAGACTATAAACACATACTGCAGGTCAATGGTACGAACCATTTAGACTATAAACACATACTGCAGGTCAATGGTACAGACCATGTTGACTATAAACACATACTGCAGGTCAATGGTACGAACCATTTAGACTATAAACACATACTGCAGGTCAATGGTACGAACCATTTAGACTATAAACACATACTGCAGGTCAATGGTACGAACCATTTAGACTATAAACACATACTGCAGGTCAATGGTACGAACCATTTAGACTATAAACACATACTGCAGGTCAATGGTACAGACCATTTAGACTATAAACACATACTGCAGGTCAATGGTACAGACCATGTTGACTATAAACACATACTGCAGGTCAATGGTACGAACCATGTTGACTATAAACACATACTGCAGGTCAATGGTACAATACCACCACCTCATTATCCTGACCAGGAAACACTACTGGACCAAACAATACCACCACCTCATTACCCTGACCAGGAAACACTACTGGACCCAACAATACCACCACCTCATTACCCTGACCAGGAAACACTACTGGACCCAACAATACCACCACCTCATTACCCTGACCAGGAAACACTACTGGACTAAACAATACCACCACCTCATTACCCTGACCAGGAAACACTACTGGACTAAACAATACCACCACCTCATTACCCTGACCAGGAAACACTACTGGACCCAACAATACCACCACCTCATTACCCTGACCAGGAAACACTACTGGACCCAACAATACCACCACCTCATTATCCTGACCAGGAAACACTACTGGACCCAACAATACCACCACCTCATTATCCTGACCAGGAAACACTACTGGACCCAACAATACCACCACCTCATTACCCTGACCAGGAAACACTACTGGACCCAACAATACCACCACCTCATTATCCTGACCAGGAAACACTACTGGACCCAACAATATCACCACCTCATTACCTTGACCAGGAAACACTACTGGACCCAAACAATACCACCACCTCATTACCCTGACCAGGAAACACTACTGGACCCAACAATACCACCACCTCATTATCCTGACCAGGAAACACTACTGGACTAAACAATACCACCACCTCATTATCCTGACCAGGAAACACTACTGGACTAAACAATACCACCACCTCATTATCCTGACCAGGAAACACTACTGGAACCAACAATACCACCACCTCATTACCCTGACCAGGAAACACTACTGGACTAAACAATACCACCACCTCATTATCCTGACCAGGAAACACTACTGGACCCAACAATACCACCCACCTCATTACCCTGACCAGGAAACACTACTGGACCCAACAATACCACCACCTCATTATCCTGACCAGGAAACACTACTGGACCCAACAATACCACCACCTCATTATCCTGACCAGGAAACACTACTGGACCCAACAATACCACCACCTCATTATCCTGACCAGGAAACACTACTGGACCCAACAATACCACCCACCTCATTACCCTGACCAGGAAACACTACTGGACACAACAATACCACCACCTCATTACCCTGACCAGGAAACACTACTGGACCCAACAATACCACCACCTCATTACCCTGACCAGGGAACACTACTGGACCCAACAATACCACCACCTCATTACCCTGACCAGGAAACACTACTGGACCCAACAATACCACCACCTCATTATCCTGACCAGAAACACTACTGGACCCAACAATACCACCACCTCATTATCCTGACCAAGAAACACTACTGGACACAACAATACCACCACCTCATTATCCTGACCAGGAAACACTACTGGACCCAACAATACCACCACCTCATTACCCTGACCAGGAAACACTACTGGACCCAACAATACCACCAACCTCATTACCCTGACCAGGAAACACTACTGGACCCAACAATACCACCACCTCATTACCCTGACCAGGAAACACTACTGGACTAAACAATACCACCACCTCATTATCCTGACCAGGAAACACTACTGGACCCAACAATACCACCACCTCATTATCCTGACCAGGAAACACTACTGGACTAAACAATACCACCACCTCATTACCCTGACCAGGAAACACTACTGGACCCAACAATACCACCACCTCATTATCCTGACCAGGAAACACTACTGGACTAAACAATACCACCACCTCATTACCCTGACCAGGAAACACTACTGGACTAAACAATACCACCACCTCATTATCCTGACCAGGAAACACTACTGGACTAAACAATACCACCACCTCATTACCCTGACCAGGAAACACTACTGGACTAAACAATACCACCACCTCATTACCCTGACCAGGAAACACTACTGGACCCAACAATACCACCACCTCATTATCCTGACCAGGAAACACTACTGGACTAAACAATACCACCACCTCATTATCCTGACCAGGAAACACTACTGGACCCAACAATACCACCACCTCATTATCCTGACCAGGAAACACTACTGGACCCAACAATACCACCACCTCATTACCCTGACCAGGAAACACTACTGGACCCAACAATACCACCACCTCATTACCCTGACCAGGAAACACTACTGGACTAAACAATACCACCACCTCATTACCCTGACCAGGAAACACTACTGGACTAAACAATACCACCACCTCATTACCCTGACCAGGAAACACTACTGGACCCAACAATACCACCACCTCATTGACGATGAACAGGCGCTCCTGCAGGGACTTTTGCACGTGTTGATCTTCTTGGAGCGGACGTTGGTCCGCCACCTCTGAAGGCCTTCCACCTCCTGAAGAGGGCGAAGGCCGGGATGGCCAGGAGGCGACGGTGGCTCCGGTACTCATGCTCCCAGCGCTCTAACGGCAGGAAGTCCATCTCCGCGTCAGAGATGCAGGTTACACCCTGCTGGCTGATGGTAGAGTAGTCCTGCTTGTTGATGTTCTCATACGTCACTATCCTGGGGTGGAAAGGTCAAAGGTGAGAGTTTGGGATGGGTAGTGAGAATAAGGTTGTAGGTTTTTATATTTGATAGAGAACTTGGGAGTTCAAATTTTTTGCATGAGTGTGTGTGTGTCTGTGTCGTCTCTCTTTGTGAGTCCCAATAATACCTCCTTTGTTCTGAAGTGAACACTCGTTCACTACTTCCCACAATCTAAAAGCAATGAATTGGTGCTGTATGGGTTAAAGGCAGTTTCCACCATGTTTCTTATACCAGGCAGTCCTTTCCATAGAAATTAGTGAAGGGAAGTGAACAAGGATAAATGGAATTAGAGATAATTGAGAAGTAGCATCTCTCTCTTGTTGACGTTGCTCCTCCTTGAAGATATAAGCATCATATAGGTTAGGGTGTGTGTTTCTCCCTCTCTTGATGTTATAAACATCATATCTGATATAGGTTAGGGTGTGTGTTTCTCCCTCTCTTGATGTTATAAACATATCTGATATAGGTTAGGGTGTGTGTTTCTCCCTCTTACTTGAGGTTATAAACATCATATCTAATATAGGTTACGGTGTGTGTGTTTCTCCCTCTATGTTATAAACATCATATCTGATATAGGTTAGGGTGTGTGTGTTTCTCCCTCTATGTTATAAACATCATATCTAATATAGGTTAGGTGTGTGTGTTTCTCCCTCTATATTATAAACATCATATCTGATATAGGTTACGGTGTGTGTGTTTCTCCCTCTATGTTATAAACATCATATCTGATATAGGTTAGGGTGTGTGTGTTTCTCCCTCTATATTATAAACATCATATCTGATATAGGTTACGGTGTGTGTGTTTCTCCTCTATGTTATAAACATCATATCTGATATAGGTTAGGTGTGTGTTTCTCCCTCTTATGTTATAAACATCATATCTGATATAGGTTACAGTGTGTTTCTCCCTCTATATTATAAACATCATATCTGATATAGGTTAGGGTGTGTGTGTTTCTCCCTCTATATTATAAACATCATATCTGATATAGGTTAGGGTGTGTGTGTTTCTCCCTCTATATTATAAACATCATATCTGATATAGGTTAGGGTGTGTGTGTTTCTCCTCTATATTATAAACATCATATCTGATATAGGTTAGGGTGTGTGTGTTTCTCCCTCTATATTATAAACATCATATCTGATATAGGTTACGGTGTGTGTGTTTCTCCTCTATGTTATAAACATCATATCTGATATAGGTTAGGGTGTGTGTGTTTCTCCCTCATATTATAAACATCATATCTGATATAGGTTAGGTGTGTGTGTTTCTCCCTCTATATTATAAACATCATATCTGATATAGGTTACGGTGTGTGTGTTTCTCCCTCTATATTATAAACATCATATCTGATATAGGTTAGGTGTGTGTGTTTCTCCTCTATATTATAAACATCATATCTGATATAGGTTACGGTGTGTGTGTTTCTCCCTCTATGTTATAAACATCATATCTGATATAGGTTAGGTGTGTGTGTTTCTCCCTCTATATTATAAACATCATATCTGATATAGGTTAGGGTGTGTGTGTTTCTCCTCTATATTATAAACATCATATCTGATATAGGTTAGGGTGTGTGTGTTTCTCCCTCTATATTATAAACATCATATCTGATATAGGTTACGGTGTGTGTGTTTCTCCCTCTTATGTTATAAACATCATATCTGATATAGGTTAGGTGTGTGTTTCTCCCTCTATGTTATAAACATCATATCTGATATAGGTTACGGGGTGTGTGTTTCTCCCTCTATATTATAAACATCATATCTGATATAGGTTAGGGGTGTGTGTTTCTCCCTCTATGTTATAAACATCATATCTGATATAGGTTAGGGTGTGTGTGTTTCTCCCCTCTATGTTATAAACATCATATCTGATATAGGTTAGGGTGTGTGTTTCTCCCTCTATATTATAAACATCATATCTGATATAGGTTACGGTGTGTGTGTTTCTCCCTCTATATTATAAACATCATATCTGATATAGGTTAGGGGTGTGTGTTTCTCCTCTATGTTATAAACATATCTGATATAGGTTAGGTGTGTGTGTTTCTCCCTCTATGTTATAAACATCATATCTGATATAGGTTAGGTGTGTGTGTTTCTCCTCTATGTTATAAACATCATATCTGATATAGGTTAGGGTGTGTGTGTTTCTCCCTCTATATTATAAACATCATATCTGATATAGGTTAGGGTGTGTGTGTTTCTCCCTCTATGTTATAAACATATCTGATATAGGTTAGGGTGTGTGTTTCTCCCTCTATGTTATAAATCATATCTGATATAGGTTTGTTTCTCCCTCTATGAGGTTATAAACATCATATCTGATATAGGTTAGGGTGTGTGTGTTTCTCCTCTATATTATAAACATCATATCTGATATAGGTTAGGGTGTGTGTTTCTCCCTCTATGTTATAAACATATCTGATATAGGTTAGGGGTGTGTGTTTCTCCTCTATACTTGAGGTTATAAACATCATATCTGATATAGGTTAGGGGGTGTGTGTTTCTCCCTCTATATTATAAACATCATATCTGATATAGGTTAGGGTGTGTGTGTTTCTCCCTCTATATTATAAACATCATATCTGATATAGGTTAGGGTGTGTGTGTTTCTCCCTCTATATTATAAACATCATATCTGATATAGGTTACGGTGTGTGTGTTTCTCCCTCTATGTTATAAACATCATATCTGATATAGGTTAGGTGTGTGTTTCTCCCTCTATATTATAAACATCATATCTGATATAGGTTAAGGTGTGTGTGTTTCTCCCTCTATGTTATAAACATCATATCTGATATAGGTTAGGTGTGTGTGTTTCTCCCTCTATGTTATAAACATCATATCTGATATAGGTTACGGGTGTGTGTTTCTCCTCTATATTATAAACATCATATCTGACGTGTGTGTTTCTCCCTCTATGTTATAAACATATCTGATATAGGTTAGGGGTGTGTGTTTCTCCTCTTACTTGAGGTTATAAACATCATATCTGATATAGGTTAGGTGTGTGTGTTTCTCCTCTATATTATAAACATCATATCTGATATAGGTTAGGGTGTGTGTTTCATATCTGATATAGGTTAGGGTGTGTGTGTTTCTCCCTCTATATTATAAACATCATATCTGATATAGGTTAGGGGTGTGTGTGTTTCTCCCTCTATATTATAAACATCATATCTGATATAGGTTAGGGTGTGTGGTTTCTCCTCTATATTATAAACATCATATCTGATATAGGTTAGGGGTGTGTGTTTCTCCCTCTATATTATAAACATCATATCTGATATAGGTTAGGGTGTGTGTTTCTCCCATCTATGTTATAAACATCATATCTGATATAGGTTAGGGGTGTGTTTCTCCCTCTATATTATAAACATCATATCTGATATAGGTTAGGTGTGTGTTTCTCCCTCTATATTATAAACATCATATCTGATATAGGTTAGGGTGTGTTTCTCCCTTATATTATAAACATCATATCTGATATAGGTTAGGGTGTGTGTGTTTCTCCCTCAGCTTATCTTATCTTAGGAGGTTTAAACTCATATCTGATATAGGTTAGGGTGTGTGTTTCTCCTCTCTTTATGTTATAAACATCATATCTGATATAGGTTAAAAGTGTTTTCCCTCTCCTTCATATCTTATAGGTTAGGGTGTGTGTGTTTCTCCCTACTTGTTATAAACATCATATCTGATATAGGTTAGGGTGTGTGTGTTTCTCCCTCTTTATGTTATAAACATCATATCTGATATAGGTTGTTGTTTCTCCCTCTATGTTATAAACATCATATCTGATATAGGTTAGGGTGTGTGTGTTTCTCCGTCTCTTACTTGAGGTTATAAACATCATATCTGATATAGGTTAGGTGTGTGTGTTTCTCCCTCTATGTTATAAACATCATATCTGATATAGGTTAGGTGTGTGTGTTTCTCCCTCTATATTATAAACATCATATCTGATATAGGTTAGGTGTGTGTGTTTCTCCCTCTATATTATAAACATCATATCTGATATAGGTTAGGGTGTGTGTGTTTCTCCCTCTATGTTATAAACATCATATCTGATATAGGTTAGGGTGTGTGTGTTTCTCCCTCTATATTATAAACATCATATCTGATATAGGTTAGGTGTGTGTGTTTCTCCCTCTATATTATAAACATCATATCTGATATAGGTTAGGGTGTGTGTGTTTCTCCCTCTATATTATAAACATCATATCTGATATAGGTTAGGTGTGTGTGTTTCTCCCTCTATATTATAAACATCATATCTGATATAGGTTAGGGTGTTTGTGTTTCTCCCTCTATATTATAAACATCATATCTGATATAGGTTAGGGTATGTGTTTCTCCCTCTATATTATAAACATCATATCTGATATAGGTTAGGGTGTGTGTTTCTCCCTCTATATTATAAACATCATATCTGATATAGGTTACGGTGTGTGTGTTTCTCCCTCTATATTATAAACATCATATCTGATATAGGTTAGGGTGTGTGTTTCTCCCTGCTATGTTATAAACATCATATCTGATATAGGTTAGGGTGTGTGTGTTTCTCCCTCTATGTTATAAACATCATATCTGATATAGGTTAGGGTGTGTGTGTTTCTCCCTCTCTTACTTGAGGTTATAAGCATCATATCTGATGGAGCTCCTGGGTGCGGCAGAGGTCATGTACAGGAAGCCCAGGTGAGGGTTGTTCCGGATGATTCTGACGATGTCCGGCGGGGAGCGTTTTATTTTGGCACGGATCACATCCTCTGCAGAGCGGAAGATGATGGGGTGACTGGCTGGGAGAGGGGAGGCGGAGTGGAGGAAGGCTCCGGTGGGGGAGGGCTTTGCGGACTTGGAGGTGCGAGGGCGTTTGGGGGGAGAGGGGGAACACAGGGTACTCTGGGTCATCTGAGCCTGGAGGGAGGAAGCAGTGACAGTCAGTCAGGCTTTTGTATTTTTATTTATTTGACTTTGAAAAGCGTCATGAACAGCTGAAAGGGGACTTTGTACTACGTCTCTTGACAACAAAAGAGACTGAGATATTGATTTTGGACTGGTTTCTTCTGTGGCTCAAATGAGGTTGATGGAACTACTGGTTAAAACAGAGCAAGAAAGGCTATGAGTTTAACAGTTGTCTGACCCGTATCAGTCCACTGTGATACCTCTCAGCTTCAGAGAGCTTCAGAGTCATCAGAGAGCGAGAGGGCTATAGGGAGGGCTACTGACGAACAGAGCACAGCTCAGTATCTGCCTACCACCGTCTACAATCAATCATTTATTTCAGAACATGGCTGGATATCACTAGTGAAATCATGGTTAAGACAATCTTGATTTCAAATTAAACCATGTCAAATCTGCATGACGTCTGTCCGTCCAGCAGAGCCCTTCTCAGTCTTCCACCTGTTTCTCCTTGACGTGGTCAGGCAGCTCAGGGAGGTGAAGGGTGGAGCTCTGTCTGTCAGGGGCCTTGTCCATCCACTCTACCCCAGCAAGGGAGGGCGATGGAGGCTTCCAGCCCGACTGGAGCAGCCTCTCCCGGTTCTGCCTGTGGATGAACTCCGGCTGCTTGTGGTCCTGGTACTTCTTCAGGACCGGCTGAATGAGAGGAGATGTGTAAATAGAGGTGTTTATGTGCTTATGGGACAGTTGATGTCTGGGATGGTTATGAGAACAAAGGCTGATATTTAGAAAACATTACTGTACGCAAACAGTATTTACAAGTGGCTGGGTCCCCATATTAACACCCCCCACCCACCAGTATCTCCAGCGGTACGGGTCTCTGCCCTGCCCTCCTGCGTTCCTGGGCCTTGGTGGTGTGTGTGAAGACCAGGGCATCAGGGTTGCGTTGTGCCCCACCTCGGGGCTACTGAGATCAGCCTGGCTCTCAGTGCCTCTGGGTCTACGTGGCCCGGGGACATGGTGAATGGGAGGGTCATCCTCTGCTGCCGGGCCCCAGCCACCTCCTCTCTCCCTGGGCCAGCCTGGCAGCGAGGGGACCCCTTCTGGGAGAACGAAGACATGGTGGCCTCAGATAGTCTGCCTCTCTGGGTCTGAGTGGATACTGTGTGTGGGGGTGAAGAAGGAGAGAGCACATGGAGAGGGAGGTGGGGGACGATAAGCTCTCCCTTTCGTTTTGGTCTATCAACTCGTGTCAAAGCAAACTATAGTAGCATGCAAGTCATCTTACACACAACAGACATTTCAGTTGTTTAGCAACTTACCTGGCAACAAGAGATAAACATTGCAATATAACGTTAAATCAAAAAGTTCAAAACAAACATAGCCAACATCCGCTAACGCTGAGACGGTTATATACAGTGATATCACAAACCATCAGTTTGGTTAACAGAAACAATGTAGCGCTAGCAATTTATAACATATTTCTGAGCAAGTCAAGGTGTATTACTTACATAGCTATCAATGGCACTTCAACATAGACATTAGTAGAGAAACTACAGAAGCAAAAATATTAGCTTCACTTTTTATCGCCGGTTCTCTAGTCAGAACCCTCCTGATCGTGAGTGTAATGTTTCTTAGCAACCAGCACCTCCTGGCCACCGCGCGGAGAGCAACAGCTGCACATGCGCGCTTTGCAGTACAACTCACCATTCATGTCCCAAGGTTACAGGGACTTTAAAACTAGGCAAAAATACCTGCACCCTACAATATAGTTTGTATAGCTAGATTTCCAACAGAACGCGGGCTGTCATACATCGTTTTTTTTTTCATGGTAAAACTCTAGACCTCAAAGATGGGTTGCAGTTGAACCTGCAGACATTCCTGATATCGTCTTGATTCTGCACAATTGAAACACTATCCCAGGATAACCTGACAGAGCATCCTGGAGGCAGTCGTCCTCAACCACACACACATTAAACATGATCAATTCATTTAGAGAATGTATCATCCCACCACAGAAAGGTGAATTTAAATACTTCCCAACAATGATCACAGAAGGCAGATTTTACACTGACAACACCTAAGAGAATGTATTTTAATATTTCCCAACACAACGACCACAAAATGTTTGACCACAGAAATAATGACCACAAAAATATTTCCTAATTTCCCAACAACGACAATAAAACATACCAGAAAGAGAATTTAAATATATTTTAATAAAAGATATCACAGTGAATGGCATAAATCCATAACAGACATTGGCATTTCCGTAGAAAGGGTTGGTAATGCGCACAGTCAGGGATGGAAATTGAGCGAGCCCGATGCTAGTACACTTCAGACTGGCTAGTAGAAAATGTAGCCAATTAGCCCAACAGCCAGTGAAATGTTATATTTTGTATTATTATATGGCACAGCGGACAAGTGCCCCAAATCCTTAGGTTCCATCCCTGCACACCACTATAGAGACTCCAGGTCTGCCATGGACGATGTTTTCCTCCTCTGTGACGTCATTATACTCAGCTGAAAGAGAAAAGACAGAAAACAATGAGTGTGTTAGAAACAGTCAAAGCCAACAAAGTCCTCTCAGTGTCAGGGCTTCTTCAAAGACGTGTGTCCATGAAAGATTATATGGGATAGAGACACGCCGTTTCTAGCTGTGCAGCGTTCCAGCACTGCATCTCATCTCAATAAGATCCAGGGTCCTATTCATTAGACACCAAACTAAGTAACACGGACTAAAACAGGGAGGGACAACCTACACGTGTCCAATAACTCCCTTTTAGGTTCTGTTGCACAACGTTATTGAACTGTTTTACTACAGCGTGCCCAATAAATATGACCCTGTGGTGATATCAGACAACTGAGCTGACGTCATCAGTGTGCGCACCTTCCTCCCTGGCCCCAGTGTAATACCCCTAGTACCTGTTGTGATGCTGTAGTTGCCTTCTGTTCTGCCTGAGTCAAACGCCTCTGGAGACGACTGTTCTTCTCCTGATACTCTGCCATCTTCCCTCGTACCTAGACAACAACAGGACACATTTCCACCACAACATTAGAGACACTTCCCTCCTGGCCGCAGCAACAATACACTGACATCACCTCCTCATGATATGAATTGTGATGCGGGTTGCTATTGGTTTCAAGGTGCCATCTACCTGTGTTGAATTCCGTCATCTGAACAATTGTCTGTGTTCCTTTTTCCCAATCTTCTATAAACCTGGCTCCCTCCTCATCTCCCACCCTCCGTGTGTGTGTGTATGTGTATGTATGTATGTATGTATGTGTGTATGTGTGTGTGTGTATGTATGAATGTATGTATGTATGTATGTCTGTGTATGTATGTGTGTGTGTATGTATGCGTGTATGTATGCGTGTCTGTGTGTGTGTGTGTGTGTGTGTGTGTGTGTGTATATGTATGAATGAATGTATGTATGTATGTATGTATGTGTGTCCTCATCTCCCATGTATGTATTGTATGTGTGTGTGTGTGTGTCTATGTATGAATGTATGTATGTATGTATGTATGTGTATCCTGTATCATGTATGTGTGTATGTATGTATGTGTGTATGTGTGTCCTGTCTGTATGTATGTATGTATGTATGTATGTATGTATGTATGTATGTATGTATGTATGTATCCCACCTTCCTCTATGCGACTCCCTTCAAATGAATTCACCTTCTGACATCCAGTGGAACAGCCACTTTACAATAGTGCATCTAAATCATTAAGGGGGGTGGTGAGAAGGATTACTTATCCTACCAGGTGTCCTCTCCGGAAGGTGGTGATTGACTCCGCTGTCCTGGCACCGTGAGGATGTATGTGTGTATGTGTGTATGTATGTGTGTATGTATGTGTGTATGTATGTGTTAGAGTCATCTCCTACTATGGTCTCGTGTCAGTCACCAGCTGGATCTCCAGTTCCTGACACCGTTGCCTCTGTCACTCAGATCACCCCTGAAACCAACAGACCGTGTCATAATGGTCAGCGACCAATCATCAAACACATACTCATATCAAAACATCCACTCTTCAACTAGCAACTGTGTTAAACAGTGGGCCATTTGGTCCGTAGCCTGTCAATCTCTCCCTTCTACATTGTGTGTAGGAGGCTTGAAACGTTGTTTTTACTGTGATCTGCAAAGTGAGAAAGAGCCAGAACAGCTTCTCAGAAGTTCAAAGCAGAATGGAAAATGTGGGCGTCTTCAAACCAAATTGGTGAGTTTGTCTACCTTGCCTCATATGGACACTGGGCTATTATGGTGGAGTGTCAGTAAGAAGTTCAGATCACAGTTTATTGGTCATATACACACAGGTGTACCCAGTAAATTGAACTAACTTGAGGCTGGTGAGTTTGGTGTGGAAGGTCAGGGTGAGGGTCTTGGCCTCCTCCTTCCCGCTGGCTGGTCTTCTGCTGGGCAGAGAGGAGGCGGGTCAGGTCAGCACTGGAGCTCCTACTGCTTTCCTCCAGCTCCCTGACCCGGGCTTCCAGACCCTGCTCCCTCCTTTAGGGAATACTCCTGCTCCATCTGGGAAACCTGGGGAGAGGAGGGGGAAGTGGTGGGTGTGTCTCCGACTTGACCTGCCCACCTGTTTAACCTCATCTTGTTTTCACCCTCCTCTACCTGCTAGACCTGTCTCCCTCCTCATCTCCCACCTTCCTCTACCTGTCTCCTCCTCATCTACCTGTCTCCCTCCTCATCTCCCACCTTCCTCTACCTGTCATCTCCCCCTCCTCATCATCTCCCACCTTCCTCTACCTGTCTCCCTCCTCATCTCCCACCTTCCTCTACCCTGACCTGTCTCCCACCTTCCTCATCATCTCCCACCTTCCTCTACCTGTCTCCCTCCTCATCTCCCACCTTCCTCTACCTGTCTCCCTCCTCATCTCCCACCTTCCTCTACCTGTCTCCCTCCTCATCTCCCACCTTCCTCTACCTGTCTCCCTCCTCATCTCCCACCTTCCTCTACCTGCTAGACCTGTCTCCCTCCTCATCTCCCACCCTCCTCTACCTGCTAGACCTGTCTCCCTCCTCATCTCCCACCCTCCTCCTCATCTCCCACCTGCTAGACCTGTCCCCTCCTCATCTCCCACCTTCCTCTACCTGTCTCCCTCCTCACCCTCCTCTACCTGTCTCCCTCCTCATCTCCCACCTTCCTCTACCTGTCTCCCTCCTCATCTCCCACCTTCCTCTACCTGTCTCCCTCCTCATCTCCCACCTTCCTCTACCTGTCTCATCCCTCCTCATCTCCCACCTTCCTCTACCTGCCTCCCCTCCTCATCTCCCACCTTCCTCTACCTGTCTCCTCCTCATCTCCCACCTTCCTCTACCTGTCTCCCACCTTCCTCTACCTGATAGACCTGTCTCCCCTCATCTCCCACCTGCCTCCCTCCTCATCTCTGTTTCTACAGACTGGTCTTACGTGCTGTTACGCCCGTCTCTGTGCGAGCAGCAAAGCCTTGCATAGTTGGTTTATATCCCTGTCGTTCCTCTACCCCGATCCCTCCCGCTCATACTGCATCCAGTCTGGTCTTAAAGGTGCTTAACCAGGTAGTCTCACCTGCTGCTTAGCTCTCCTCTGGGTCATCATGCTAGCCTTGCGTAGCTCCTCCATCTCCCTGCGGAGCTGCATGTTCTCCTGCTGCAGCTGGAGCCGCTCCTCGCTGACCCCGCTGCAGTCCTCCCTGGCTGCAGACAGAGACCCCTGCAGCCGCCGCACCTCCTCCTGGCACCGGGACAACTCCTCACTGTAGCTGTGGGGGAAAGGGGAGGGACTTGGGGACAGATGAAGGAGGAAGAAGACAGAGGGGGCATTCAGATTACAAAGTACTGTATACACTTGGGTCCAGACAGATGACAGGCAGACTTAACAGCTGAACACAGATCTCAGATCAGCAGCTCAGACTAAGCACACAGATATATATGTCTCACTCCATCTCCAGTTTCTTCATCTTGTTGTGTGTGCTCTGCAGGGTGATGTTCCCCAATGTCGTCCTTCAGTCTCTCAGCATTCCAAGACCTCTGGTGGAGGGCCTCCATCTTCCTGTACTCTGGCTCTCCTCCACCCCCTCCTTATACACCTGGAGTACAGATGACATAGGAACAGGTTATAATGCATTAGAACGCTTCTCCATACCCTCCATTCCCTATACTGCCCTCCCCTCAAGTTCCTTCACCACCTGTCCAGGAATGTACGATCCAGTTTGGTAAAACAATAGCATGACATCTTCCCCAATCACCTCTCCACCTCCAGTTCCTTCCACCCTCCACCCCCTCACCCTCCACCTTCTCCAGTTCCTCCACCCCCTCACCTTCTCCAGGTCCATTTCCTCCACCCCCTCCCCTCCACCCCCCCACCTTTCCTCCCCCCACCTTCTCCCCTCCACACCCCTCCCTCACCTTTCCAGTTCCTACTCCACACACCCTCCATCTCCTCACCCCCCCACCTTCTCCATCTGAGACTCTTTCCCCCTCCCCCCCCACACTCCAGTTCCTCCTCCCAGATCCTCCTCCACTCCATCACCTTCTCCAGCTCCTCCACCCCCCCCTCACCTTCTCCAGTTCCTCCCTCACCTTCTCCAGTTCCCCCCTCACCCTCCACCCCCCTCACCTTCTCCAGGTCCCCCCTCTCCAGTTCCTTCCTCCTCACCTTCTCCAGGTCCTCCTCCACCCCCCTCTCACCTTCTCCAGGTTCTCCCCCCCTCACCTTCTCCAGTTCCTCCTCCACTGCCCTCATCCTCTCATGGACCTCTCCATCTTTATCTGCACACTCCAGTTTGTAGAAGACAGCTCCTCAGCCACCTTCTCCAGTTTCCCCTCACCTTCTCCAGTTCCTCCTCCAACCCCCTCACCTTCTCCAGGTCCTTCCTCCACTTCTCCCCTCCCTCACCTTCTCCAGCCCCCCTCCCCACCAGTTCCTCCACCTTCTCCAGGTCCTCTCCCCCCCCTCACCTTCTCCAGTTCCTCCTCCACTGCCCTCATCCCCATGGACCTCCCCATCTCCTTTATCTGCACCTCCTCCACAGCTCCCAGCCACCCCCTCACCTTCTCCAGTCCTCCTCCCACCCCCTCACCTTCTCCAGGTCCTCCTCCACCCTCCCCCCACCTTCTCCACCCCCTCACCTTTCCAGTTCCTCCTCCCTTCTCCCTCCTCCCATACCCCCCTCACCTTCTCCAGTTCCTCCTCCACTGCCCCATCTCTCTCCAGGTCCTCCTCCATCCCCCCAGTTGTAGACACCTTTTCCAGGTCCTCCTCCCACCCCCCCCCTCCCCTCCCTCACCTTCTCCAGGTCCTCATCCACCCCCTCCAGTTCCACCCCCCCACCTTCTCCAGTTCCTCCTCCACCCCCTCACCTTCTCCAGTTCCTCCTCCACCCCCTCACCTTCTCCAGTTCCTCCTCCACAACCCCTCCACCCTCCCACCTTCTCCAGTTCCTCCTCCCCCCCCCCCTTCTCCAGTTCCCCTCACCTTCTCCAGGTTCCCACCCCCTCACCTTCTCCAGTTCCTCCTCCACTGCCCTCATCTCTCTCCCTCCATCACCTTTATCTCTCCAGTTCCTCCTCCACCCCCCCCTCACCTTCTCCAGTTCCCCCCTCCCAGTTCCCCCTCACCTTCTCCAGTTCCTCCTCCACCCCCCTCACCTTCCAGGTCCTCCACCCCCCTCACCTTCTCCAGTTCCTCCTCCACACCCCCCCCTCACCTTTTCCAGGTCCCCCCCCTCACCTTTCTCCAGTCCTCCACCCCCCTCACCTTCTCCAGTTCCTCCCACCTTCTCCAGGTCCTCCTCCACCCCCTCACCTTCTCCAGGTCCTCCACCCCCTCACCTTCTCCACAACCCCCTCACCTTCTCCAGTTCCTCCTCCACCCCTCACCTCTCTCTCATGGACCTCTCCCCCCTCACCTTCTCCAGTTCCTCCTCCACACTCCCCCCCTCACCAGGTCCTCCTCCACCCCCCCCCCCCCTCACCTTCTCCAGGTCCACCCCCCTCACCCTCCACCTCCACCCCCCACCTTCTCCAGGTCCTCCTCCACTCACCCCAGGTCCCCACCCCCTCACCTCATCTTCCAGTTCCTCCTCCACCCCCCCTCACCTTCTCCAGGTCCTCCCCCCCCCTCACCTTCTCCAGGTCCTCCTCCACCCCTCACCTTCTCCAGGTCCTCCTCCACCCCCTCACCTTCTCCAGTCCTCCTCCTCCACACCTTCTCCAGGTCCCTCCTCCCCCCCTCACCTTCTCCAGGTCCTCCTCCACCCCCTCACCTTCTCCAGGTCCTCCTCCCCCCTCACCTTCTCCAGTTCCTCCTCCACTGCCCTCATCCTCTCATGGACCTCTCCATCTGAGACTCTTATCTGCACACTCCAGTTGTAGAGCCGACAGCTCCTCCACCCCCCCCCCCTCACCTTCTCCAGGTCCTCCTCCCCCCTCACCTTCTCCAGGTCCCCCCCCACCCTCACCTTCTCCAGTTCCTCCTCCACTGCCCTCATCTCTCTCATGGACCTCTCCATCTGAGACTCTTTATCTGCACACTCCAGTTGTAGAGCCGACAGCTCCTCAGCCATCCGATGGATCTGTGAGTTGCACTGTTTACGTACGTTCTCTACCTGAAAGGAACACAATCCAGAACTAGTCAAGAACACCTGAAGGAACAACAGATAGAGCAGGTAGAATATGTGGGATGTATACTGTCACTTTAGCCAGCAGCATACCATCCTGCATACCACTGCTGGTTTGCTTCTGAAGCTAAGCAGGGTTGGTCCTGGTCAGTCCCTGGATGGGAGACCAGATGCTGCTGGAAGTGGTGTTGAGGGACAGTGGGAGGCACTCCTTCCTCTGGTCTAAAAATATCCCAATGCCCCAGGGCAGTGATTGGGGACACTACCCTGTTTAGGGTGCGTCTTTCGGATGGGACGTTAAAACGGGTGTCCTGAATCTCTGAGGTCTTTAAAGATCCCATGGCACTTATCGTAAGAATAGGGGTGTCAACCCCGGTGTCCTGGCTAAATTCCTAATCTGGCCCTCAAACCATCACGGTCACCTAATAATCCCCAGTTTACAATTGGCTCATTCATCCCCCTCCTCTCCCTGTAACTATTCCCCAGGTCGTTGTTGTAAATGAGTCAACTTACCTGGTAAAATCACGGTTAAATACAAATAAATAAACTTGACAAAACAATTATATTCTGTAAATCAGGGTTTTCAGAGGTAAATGCAGAGAGCTGCACCCCTGGTTTCACAGTGAAATGCACACTGCAGCTTGTGAGTCTATGCTATTTCAGTGTCCAGGCACGTCTACATTTAGACCCGTGTCTGACAGCCTGGTGAAGGCTAACATTAACAGGCTTGGGGCGTTAGATCTTAAATCAAGAGCCATTAATAGAATGGTAATCACAGTCCCTCCCTGGTAAACAGCCAGGCAGAGAAGTCAGGTCAGGGAGTTCCTCAAGGGAAAAGCTATACGGACACTGCTGAGCTGCAAACAGATCATTTCAGAATTGGTTAAAGTTAGGGTTTGGTTATGGTTAAAATAGGGTTTGGTTATGGTTAAAGTAGGGTTTGGTTATGGTTAAAGTTAGGGTTTGGTTATGGTTAAAATTAGAGTTTGGTTATGGTTAAAATTAGGGTTTGGTTATGGTTAAAGTTTGGTTATGGTTAAAGTTTGGTTATGGTTAAAGTTTGGTTAGGGTTTGCTAAAGTTTTGTTATGGTTAGGTTAAGTTTTGTTAGGGTTTGGTTTGGTTAAAGTTTTGTTAGGGTTTGGTTATGGTTAAAGTTTTGTTAGGGTTTGGTTATGGTTAAAGTTTTGTTAGGGTTTGGTTATGGTTAAAATTAGGTTAGGGTTTGGTTAAAGTTAGGTTGGTTTGGTTAAAGTTAGGTTAGGTTTGGTTATGGTTAAAGTTAGGTTAGGGTTTGGTTAAAGTTTTGTTAGGTTTGGTTTGGTTAAAGTTAGGTTAGGGTTTGGTTATGGTTAAAGTTTTGTTAGGGTTTGGTTATGGTTAAAGTTAGGGTTTGGTTATGGTTAAAGTTTTGTTAGGGTTTGGTTATGGTTAAAGTTAGGGTTAGGGTTATGGTTAAAGTTAGGTTTGGTTAAAGTTAGGTTATGGTTAACAGGTTGAACAATGGTGGAACAAAGTTAAGGACAGTTTGGTTATGGTTAAAGTTAGGTTAGGGTTTGAGTTACACCTAGGGTTCAAGGAATACCTAGGTTTGGTTAAGTAAATCCCCCCCCCCCTTAAATGATTTAGATGCACTATTGTAAAGTGGTTTGTTCCACTGGATGTCAGAAGGTGAGGTTAGGGTTTGTAAGTCGCTCTGGATAAAGCCCCTGCTAAGGACTTAAATGTAAAAATGTTATGGTTAAAGTTAGGTTAGGTTTGGTTATGGTTAAAGTTAGGTTAGGTTTGGTTATGGTTAAAGTTAGGTTAGGTTTGGTTATGGTTAAAGTTAGGGTTTGGTTATGGTTAAAGTTAGGGCCAGTTTGGTTAAAGTTAGGTTAGGGTTTACAGGTCAGCAGTGTCCTTAGGTTAGGGTTTGGTTATGGAAACAGTTAGAGAGGGTGGTCAGGGAGGCAGTTTCGTTCCTTTGAGAACACAGCATCAAGAGAGGTGGTCAGGTGTCCTTAGCCCGTTCCTCTACTGAGAACACAGCATCAAGAGAGAACGTGGTCAGGAGGCAGCTCTGTTCCTCTACTGAGAACACAGCATCAAGAGAGAACGTGGTCAGGGAGGCAGCCCCGTTCCTCTACTGAGAACACAGCATCAAGAGAGAACGTGGTCAGGAGGCAGCTCCTGTTCCTCTACTGAGAACACAGCATCAAGAGAGAACGTGGTCAGGAGGCAGCCCCGTTCCTCTACTGAGAACACAGCATCAAGAGAGAACGTGGTCAGGAGGCAGCTCCGTTCCTCTACTGAGAACACAGCATCAAGAGAGAACGTGGTCAGGAGGCAGCTCTGTTCCTCTACTGAGAACACAGCATCAAGAGAGAACGTGGTCAGGAGGACACAGCCTAACAGGCATGAGGTAGTAGAGTACTGGTGATGTATTGGAGATAATGAAACACTATGGTAAAACGCCGGGACTAGGGTCAGAGAGGGTGATGTTTGGGATGCCGGGACTAGGAGGGTGGTTAGATGCCGGGACTAGGGTCAGAGAGGGTGTTTCAGGATGCCGGGACTAGGATTAGAGAGAGGGTGGTTCAGGATGCCGGGACTAGGGTTAGAGAGGGTGGTTCAGGATGCCGGGACTAGGGTTAGAGAGGGTGGTTCAGGATGCTGGGACTAGGGTTAGAGAGGGTGGTTCAGGATGCCGGGACTAGGGTCAGAGAGGGTGGTTCAGGATGCCGGGACTAGGGTAAGAGAGGGTGGTTCAGGATGCCGGGACTAGGGTAAGAGAGGGTGGTTCAGGATGCCGGGACTAGGGTAAGAGAGGGTGGTTCAGGATGCCGGGACTAGAGTTAGAGAGGGTGTTTCAGGATGCCGGGACTAGGGTTAGGGTACAGTTGTAGGGGAGGACTAGGGTTAGCATTTTGAAAAAGGAGTTGAGAGACACCTCTTTCCTGGTGCGTATGGCAGCATCCTGGATCAGTTGTCTGACGGCTTCATTCATCCTGTCCACCTCCTCAGATTTCTGTTTCTCTCTCAACAGGGCCTGATAGGGAGATACATACCACCATCACATCCAGAGTTATACTAAATGACAGACAGTCCCTGACCGGACAGAAATGCATACCATCACCAGCGTTATGCTGAATGACAGACAGAAATACATACCATCACCCCTGACCGGACAGAAATACATACCATCACCAGAGTTATGCTAAATGACAGACAGTCCCTGACCAGACAGAAATACATACCATCACCAGAGTTATGCTGAATGACAGACAGTCCCTGACCGGACAGAAATACATACCATCACCAGAGTTATGCTAAATGACAGACAGTCCCTGACCGGACAGAGAGGAGTGAAGGGTGTGAAGGAAGGGGTAGAGAGGGGGTTGTCTGACCTGGTGAGACAGAGAGAGGTTAGATTGTGTCCAGGGAAGCAGACCGTAGCAGTAGAAGACTGTATGTACCTGGTCCTTCTGTAGAGAGGCCTCCTCAGCCAGCTGGATGGAGTCTCTGACCTTGGAGAAGGCCTCGTAGCGTTCCTCCTCCAGAGAGGCACAGCGCACCTGCAGCTCCCCACCTGACAGGTACACCTCGTTATACACCGCGTTATTTAGCTACATGACCTTGTAGATACTACGTTAAAATAGGGATGCCAAAAACTACAGTGTTCCCCACCTGCCTCTCCCACACCACCTGCTCCCTGCGTACACCCTCAGCCTCCTGACTGGCTGCCTTCAACCTGCAGGAGACAGATGGGGACAGAAAGAGTTTAGCAGAAGGAATTGAAGAGAGATGCCTCCTGTGGAAGAGTCCGGAAGAGGAACTGGAGTGAGGATTACAGGTGTGTTTCACCTGGCCTCTAGCTGACTGAGGGCTGACTGGAGATGGTGGAGTCTTCGATCTGAGGCCTCCTCTCTACCATGAGCCTCTGCCGCATCGTCCTCCTACACACACAATAAAGGGACTGAGGTTCAATTCTGCTATGGTAAACTATGGCGTTGAACTAGAAGCCCTATTGCTTCCTACCCGTCTCTGTATCTGGTCCTGGACGTTCTGCATCAGCTTGGTCATCTCCTCCACCTTGGCAGTGGCCATCCTCAGATCTGCTTTGGCCGATCTGCAGTAGGAGTGGAAAGAGAGAAACAAATAAACCCTGCTCTCTGCAGTAGCACTGCCTGAAGAGCTACATTCCTGAGAGCCATTTTGGATCTAAATGTAGGAGGCCATTTTGGATCTGCAGTAATCTGTCCTGGGGACAATTGACGGCCATTTTGAAACTGCAGTAGTGTGTACCTGAGCTGGTTGCGTAGCTCCTCCATCTCCGTGCTCTGTTCTGTCAGCGTCTTCAGTAACTGCTGGTTGGTCTGAGTGTGGCACGAGAGACACGCGCGCCGGTGAGGCATGATGGTTTCAGTACACACACACACACACTGAACGTCTCACAAACACCAAATGTCTCACACACACACACACACACACTGACCTCACAAACACCAAATGTCTCACACACACACACACTGAACTTCTCACCAACACCAAATGTCTCACACACACATACTGAACTTCTCACAAACACCAAATGTCTCACACACACCAAATGTCTCACACACACACACACAACTCCTCACACTAGAATACAGAACACGACCTGGTAGACAGAAACAGAGAGAGGAAAGCCCTGGCCTCATTCCTCATGAATAATGTAGGAGAGGGATACATGAGTCTCCAGAAGCAGAAGGCCGGTGTGTGTGAGGTAAACCTGTACTGTCATGTCAGTTTACAGGCAAGTCTCTGACGTGACAGTCCATCCAGAAAAGACAGTTCGCGGGCAAGTGAGTCAGGAAGTCAGAATGATAGTGTGTGTTAACAAGCATGGGGCAACGTGGGAGAGCAAATGGATTAGGCTCCTTCCTGTCTGCAAGCATTAAGCCTCACTCACTCACTCACTCACTCTGACCTAGTTAGTGTTGTAGCCATGTGTAAAACACATTCATTATTTACCAATGATCCAATATTCTACATTCGATATCGAAAACACTATTATAACGTTACACACACACACATATTTGACCTAGTGATTGGCCGCAACTTACAGATTCCAGTTTCTGATTGGTGACTTGTAGTTTCTGGATGTGCTGCTGGAATTGGATCAGTTGATCCTATGACAAAGAATAATAAAGGTTAATGACAACTTCCCTCACATCACTTCCTCTTAGACGACGACATTGAATTAATTTGAACTACGGACACAAAGTAAAACTCAAAGCTTGTACCAACTTCTAGCATTACAGAGGTTTAGAAGCAGCAACGATCAGCTCCAATCACTGATCTCAATGGGAGAGGGATGAAATCCATAACAACGCTGCCCTCTAGGGGGGCCAAACTGGGAGAAGGATCTACCTTGAGGCGCTGTTGCTCGGCAACATGGAGCTGTCCGTCAGAGGTGGTTATCTGGTAGAGCTGCTGTAAACGGTCCAGCTCCTGGGCTGAGGCCTGCCACAGCTCCATGGCCTGGTCTCGCTCCTACACACACACACACACACACACACACACACACACACACACACACACACACACACACACACACACACGACATGTAAGTCACTCAGCATATGGTCTCATCCAGAGAGCCTTAAAGTAGGGTGTATTATAATGCAGGTAACACACACACACGCGCCACATCTTCACACACACGCACGCACGCACGCGCGCCATACCGTCCCGCCCGCACGCGCGCCATACCGTCCCACGCGCCATCCACACACGCGCGCCATACCGTCACACACGCGCCATACCGTCACACACACGCGCCATACCGTCACACACACGCGCCATACCGTCACACACACGCGCCATACCGTCACGCACACGCGCCATACCGTCACGCACACGCGCCATACCGCACACGCACGCACACGTCACGCACATACCATACCGTCACGCACACGCGCCATACCGTCACGCACACGCGCTATACCGTCACGCACACGCGCCATACCGTCACGCACGCGCCATACCGTCACACACGCGCCATACCGCGCCATATCGTCACACACACACACACGCCATATACCACACACACACGCCATGCCGTCACACACACACGCCATACCGTCACACACACACGCCATACCGTCACACACACACGCCATACCGTCACACACACACACACATACCGTCACACCGCCACACACACACACGCCATACCGTCACACACACGCACGTCACACACACACACGCCATATCGTCACACACACACGCCATATCGTCACACACACACACACGCCATATCGTCACACACACACACACGCATATCGTCACACACACACGCCATATCGTCACACACACACACGCCATATCGTCACACACACACACGCCATATCGCCACACACACACACGCCATATCGCCACACACGTCACACACGCCATATCGCCACACACACACGCCATATCGTCACACACACACACGCCATACCGTCACACACACGCCATACCGTCACACACACACGCCATACCGTCACACACACACACGCCATACCGTCACACACACACACGCCATATCGTCACACACACACGCCATATCGTCACACACACACGCCATATCACACACACACACACGCCATATCGTCACACACACACACACGCCATATCGTCACACACACACACACGCCATATCGTCACACACACACGCCATATCGTCACACACACACACGCCATATCGTCACACACACACACGCCATATCGTCACACACACACGCCATATCGTCACACACACACGCGCAATATCGTCACACACGTCACACACGTGGAGGTGTTTAGACTAACCTGTACAGAGAGCTGGATCTGTTGGTGAAGGTTGCCGATGAGCCCCTCGTCCCCCAGTGTGTCCCCCTCCACCCCTGGTCCAGTACTGACTGGGAGGGTCTGCAGCTGCCTCTCTACGGACTCCCTCAGCTCGGCATGCAGCCTGGATGGGACACGGCAACACACACACAGCATTAACTTACCTCATTGGTGTAGAAAGGGACCGGCAGGCTGTGGTCAGAGTACTGAAGTTTAGACCGTACCGTTCATTCTCCTTGACCACCGTGTCCAGCTTCAGTCTGATGGCAGTCATCTGCATCTTGGAGTTCAAAGTGTGAGGTAAAGATTAACTGTCCATCACTTTGGAAATATATTGTAGTCCATCATAAAATATCTCCAATGTAAAACACAATGCTTACATTTTGTTGTAGTCAGACACCAAAAGATGAATGAACAAACAGAACAGCGATAATTTGGACAAATGTTCACCTGGTAGCTCTGCAGTTGTTCAGTCATGTCATCCATGTGACGGTCATACTCTGATAGGAGGGGAGCCATTATACTGGAACACATCCACAAACCACAACACTGGAATCACCTTCATCAGACTGGAACACAACCACAATACTGGAAATCACCTATATCAGACTGGAACACAACCACAATACTGGAAATCACCTATATCAGACTGGAACACAACCACAATACTGGAAATCACCTACATCAGACAAGAACATAAGCACAATACTGAAAATCATCTATATCAAACTGGAACACAACCACAATACTGGAAATCACCTATATTAGACTGGAATGATCTATATCAGACTGGAACACAACCACAATCAGACTGGAAATCACCTATATATAGACTGGAATGATCTATATCAGACTGGAACACAACCACAATACTGGAAATCACCTATATCAGACTGAAATCACCTATATCAGACTGGAATGACCTATTGCTAATTTGTCAAACACTTATCCAGAGCAGCTTAGTCAATGCATTCAACTAAGGTGGGTAAGAAAACCAAAAATCACAGTCACTGTAAGTAAACTATTTATTTTACATTTAATTTAACACTACTGACCTGTATCATTTTTCAAATATAGACATTGGGACTCAAATAGTTCACGTCGTCTAGTGACCCACCAAATAAACAACGTTTCTAAAAACAGTTGTAATTGTGAATTGGCACGTGACCGAGGAAATTGCAACAAAAACAGCCCTGCGATGTAAAAAGTTAGACCAACTAAACTTTATGGGTTTTTTCAGTCAAGAGTTAAACATCACCCTTATTAACTGTGATGAAGATGTAGATTGATAACAGAGAAAACATCTACGCTGTTACATTAGAGATTCAAAAGGTCTCCTGGTCAGTACAGGTGACTTGTCGTCTTAGCAACAGGTATCACTTGTCGTCTTAGCAACAGGTATCACTTGTCGTCTTAGCAACAGGTATCACTTGTCGTCTTAGCAACAGGTATCACTTGTCGTCTTAGCAACAGGTATCACTTATTGCCTTAGGCACAGGTATCACTTGTTGTCTTAGCAACAGGTATCACTTGTTGTCTTAGGAACAGGTATCACTTATTGTCTTAGGCACAGGTATCACTTGTTGTTGGTGCTATGAGGTTTATCATATTTTAACTCTCCAGCTTTGAATGTGCTGTAGATCTGAGCTCGACATATTTTGCAAGATGGGTGTAGAAAGTCTCCAGATGGGATGGTGAGAGATGTCTTCCATGTCCAATGAAATTGGACTTTACGTAGCCGCAACATATACAGTCAAGTGTTGCAACAGTAAAGCGCCGGTCATCAGCGTTGACATCTTTTTGTTGGTTCTCATCATTAGAAGAAGAGGGCAGTGAGAAGAAGAAAAAAGTGGACATTCATAACTTCCTTCACTGTTGTCGTGTCAATGTTGGTTTTGACCCTTGGTCTTTACTTCGGACTAGCCCACCCTCAGCAAAACACAACCTTTAACCTTTAAGAGCCCGGGACATGTGCTGTGTTCCGTATGACACCCTACTCCACAACTCCTGACTAGAACCCTATGGGCAGCGCACTGATGAAAAGAAGTGCACTATTTTGTGAATAGGGTGCCATTTAGGGGACACACATAGGCTTCGGTTGCTAAAGAGGGCCATGTCTCTTACCTCTGGTCAGACAGCCAGGGGGCTGGGGTCTCTGTGTGTGTCTCCTCTTCACCCTGCAGAAACAGAGCATTTAGAAAGCTCTCAGGCCTGACTCCTCCTAGTATTACTCATACTCAAAATCTAATGGATTTTATCATCTAGGCCATATTTTGTGCTTTATATTTTTGGCAGTGTGCAGCAGTGGAGGAACAAGTACTCAATTGTAAAAGTAAAGATGCCTTAATAGAAAAATGACTCCAGTAAAAGTGAGTCACCCGGTAAAATAATATTTTAATTTACAGATAGCCAAGGCCCACAGATAGCCAGGGTCACACTGCAACGCCCAGACATCATTTACAAACTAAGCATGTGTGTTGAGTGAGTCCACCAGATCAGAGGCATTAGGAATGACCAGGGATGTTCTCTTGATGTGTGTGAGAATCAGACCCTTTTCCTGTGCAACTAAGCATTCAAAATGTAACAAGTACTTTTGGGTGTCAGGGAAAATGTATGGAGTAAAAAGTACATTATAGGCTAGCAGCTAATGTTTGACCATTGCTAACGAACATAGGTTTATCTTTTTGGCACTGAGCCAAACTAGACTACAACTGCTTAATAATAGACTGTTGCTATATCCCAGCAAAACCCTTTCACACCTTACAGTACCTGTGGTGCTGATGTGGCTTCCGAGCGGTGCCTATCCTGATAGTGACTCAAGGCAGAGTTCAGCCTTTGGACTGCAATGATAAATACAGTATGAAATCAGATGCTAGACAATAACAATGACATAAATATATTATGCAAAGCTTATGAAAAGGGTATGGCTATGGCTAGCTGCAATGCAACCAAGAGAATGTTGACATTGTGCTGGACTCTTTCAAAAGTCTCCTGGTTTCATCACAGGTAGGCTATGGCTAGAATGGATATGACAACACAACTAGTAGCTAGTATTCAGAGATTATCCAATTAACCTTGATCACGCAAAAACTCGACTTCAGTGGACATCTTGCATTGAATCTGCACAAGAAAAGACCGCACATATTACTTAAAAAGAGATCAATAGCTAGCTATAGCTACCGTAAACCATACATGCCCTCTGTCTTGCTAGTTACAACACAAGCTTGCTACAAACACAACACAGGCTTGTACAATTAACAGGTGGTTTTCAAAAGATTCGGGGAATAAGATAGTTGATTTGCTGGGCGAGCCCTTGTCATGAAGCTGAAAAACAACAATGTTGTTTAATTAATGTTTACTGATAGCTGGCGGGTTACTAGGCGTAACTAGCTAAGCAAATTTTGAGTCAGCAGGCACTGACTGCTGTGTGATATCGTGTGAGCGACAAACATTTCAATGGGTAAAAACAGCTTTTCGTTTGCACATATCACGTAATCTGACCAAATAATGTTGGCTACAAGCTATACGATTAATTGTGCTATGTGCAATTCCATCTTTACACCAAAGCAAACAAATTAAACTAACCGTTCAATGTCTCGATAATCCTTCCGCCGTCGATTTAAAGAAGGGCACCGCTGAAAAACCAATCACAAAAAAGAAGTGCAACCGCCTATTCTGCCCCCATAAATTACAAACATACAAACAGTTCCACCTATTTCCTGGAACACAGTTTAAACCTGGCATCAATCAATTAGATATGAAACGCCATTTCAATATGTAAACAAATGTACTTCGAGACTGTTGCACTGGGTTGCGTGCCAACTGATTCCGTAATTATTCCACCCAAGAACATTTGATAGGTAAGATATATCGTCATATGATCATACAAGGAAGTTGATACTCCATTGAAAGTGCATTATCTCTTTGGCATGAGCTACTGTATGTATTTTGATAACAAGCTAAATATATAGGCATCACACCAGCGCGCAACTGGATTAATCTTCTTACAAAGTAAGTAAAGTTAGCCTTCCTATCAGTCATGATGCACCGATCGTGGACATCGGTGTCGCTAAAAGCGGTTATCTTCCTCTATGTACTTACATGCGCAGAACTTAAAATGGTAAGTTTAGTACAAGTTTTATGTTTTTCCAAATTACTGCATTGTGCGATACTTATGCGGCTACTACGAATAACACTGCTCTTGGTCTACCATGCTGGCACCAGTGTGCAGGGCAGGCTGATTGTAGCCTGGTCTCAGACGTGTTAGTAGGCAATAATATTGCATGTTTTCAGTTGTGTCATCAAAATCAGTAAATCGAAGCATGTTTTTGGACTCATTCAGTAGTTTTTTATTTGATTAAGTAAAACTCCTGTTTATTCCTAAATCATAAATTGGAAAATTATAATGTTGATGTTTCAAGGGGTGTATTCATTACGCAAGCCATTTACCATTTATGAACCAAACGGAAGCAAACAAGGGGTAATAATTTCCCAAAATTGAACGAAAGTTTTTATTGGACAAATTCATCCCTCCGTTTCTTTCCATTTAAGAAACGTTTTGCTACAGAATCGGCGTGATGAATATGCCCCCATTGTAGATTTTTAGCCCAGTGTCAAAACACCAGTTTTAAAATGTCCAAAATAATAATCAAGATATGCTTCAATTGTTTGTGATATTTGAATACCAAACATTAAAAAAACTCCCTACACACGTGTCACACCTTTATTTTGCTAAATTAGCACCTTATAAACTGCACACGACAGCATTTACCAAGAGGCCATTCTATACTAGAATGGATTAGCTTGTTTCACTGTAATCAATAATGCGCGCAAATTAATCACTGGATATTGTATAGAAATCAATGGAACGGGACAATAACCGAGGCGAAATGTAACGTTTGCGCTCGTCTAAAAGACAAACCATATCGAACTTGGGTATACAACATAGACCTGTCGAGAGATGAGAACATGTAGTAGCCATGTATGACCTAATCTCCCTGTGCGACAGTGTTTAACAATATTTGTATGACTAACCCAAGCTAGACAACAGCCTGACGTTTCCAATGGGAGCAAATTAATAAACATTTGTTCGTAAACTTGCCTAGTTAAATAAAGGAGGTGGGCAGAGCCAAGCACGAACTAGCGAGAGCCTATTGGCGCATTCTAGTTTATTTTCGTTAGGGAACGCCTACTTTGCAGTCTTAAACAACGCAATTTTCCAGAAACCTTGACAACGGGTGAAGTCTACTCTGTTCGAAACAGATTTTATTTTTGGAAACACAAAACTGTATTGAGATCAAATGTTCCATCAATGAGAAAATTAGCAGAATATCGGCCAAAATCCATCTTCTCCCATTGCCGGTGCTCTGGCCACTGGGCTTCCATTTGGAGGTGAGTGGAAACGCCAACCGGATGCTTTACATTAATGTGTAGGTGAAATGTCTCATTGTTGTCTGTGGTGTTTAGTTCTTCTTCTATGATATAATGGCGGTCCGCAAACAAACGTTTAAGGTGCATACCGCCACCTACTGTGCTGAATCACGATTAGTTCCACATTTCTAAATCATCCTACCTTGAAAATTTTTTTATCCTTTATTTAACTAGGCAAGTCAGTTACGAACAAATGTTTATTTACAATGATGGCCTAGGAACAACTGCCTTGTTCAAGAGCAGAACGACAGATTTCTACCTTGTCAGCTCAGGGATTCGATCTAGCAACCCTTCAGTTACTGGCCCAACGCTCTAACCACTAGGCTAACTAACTCTGTACTTTTGACAAAATAAAAAAAGAGCTCTACTAACTTCTAAAAGACCCTCCACCATCCCCCCAAATCCCTTCCAAACCCCGTCCAATATCAATGACCTTCCACTTGAATCTTTCCCTCTCTTCAACATACTTATACCAACACATGCTCCACCGTTTCTTCGACCATACACTCCAGACACAAACCATTCGCATGCTCGCCAACCATGTAATGACGAGTTCAATGTGTGCGCAATCGAGCAAACACAACCTCTTCCTTCCTAATCTGACCTTTGAGTCTTGGTCCAGCGACCTTTCTTTGGAGGACATATGAAAGCCAGCCCTTGTGCTCCGAGTCCCATCTCTTCTGCCACACATCTATCAGAATGGCTCTGATCTTACATTTGGCCTCACTGCTACCCAGTAGAACATGAATATCAAGCATGTCTAGTTTTAAAGCCCTTTTGGCTATCTGGTCTACAATTTCTTTCACTTCCACACCCAAATTGGCTGGGATCCAGCGATTCTCCATAATAACATTAATGCCTCCAAAAGTAAGTAACTCCTATTAGATTTGTCAGAATATAAACTATTCAACACAGACAGGGAATCTGAGCACACTGTAATTCTGACAGGTTGAGCGTCCTCCACCCACAGTGTTTCCGGTAGACGGCCAATAAGAAAAGAGAAACAACACTTTTCTGATTGGATCATTTCAACAAATCACCACCTCACCGGTAGATCTACATAGTGACAGGGCTTGACTGTCTTTGGGGATAGCTTGACTGTCTTTAGCTCTACAGTCTTTGGTGATAGCTTGACTGTCTTTAGCTCTACAGTCTTTGGTGATAGCTTGACTGTCTTTAGCTCCACAGTCTTTGGTGAGAGCTTGACTGTCTTTAGCTCCACAGTCTTTGGTGATAGCTTGACTGTCTTTAGCTCACAGTCTTTGGTGATAGCTTGACTGTCTTTTTGTCTTTGTGCCAGCGACTTTTATAAAGAGAGTGACACGATTTTTCCTTTTGTTGAGTTTGAAAATGATCAACTGTGTTAGTCCTCGACGGACAGGCACGTATGATAAAATCTTTGGTGAAGCTTGACTGTCAAACCCAGTATAAATCCAAAATCTGTTGTTGTCTTAAGATAAATGTCCACATTTGGTGTAGTGTCATCTTGATGACTATAAATCGTGAGAATTAACATCACCAACCATTTGAGTTAAAAGGAGCTGTGTTTTAGCTCCATTTATCCTTTTGAAAATGTCATTTGCCTCCATGTTCTATTTAAGATAGTGGATACCAACTGTCCACATTAGGTTATAGGAGGTCTATAGTTCCATTCTATATGACTTGAAAATCAAAAGCTTTGCAAGATTTACACCTAGTTCTTACTGTATAACCATTTGAGTTCCATTTAGTCCATTTAGAAAGTCTTATGGTCCACAATTTAGCCCCCATAGTTCCATTTAGCCTCCATAGTTCCATTTAGCCTCCATAGTTCCATTTAGCCTCCATAGTTCCATTTAGCCTCCATAGTTCCATTTAGCCTCCTATAGTTCCATTTAGCCTCCTATAGTTCCATTTAGCCTCCTATAGTTCCATTTAGCCTCCGTAGTTCCATTTATGCCTCCATAGTTCCATTTAGCCTCCGTAGTTCCATTTATGCCTCCGTAGTTCCATTTATGCCTCCGTAGTTCCATTTATGCCTCCGTAGTTCCATTTAAATGCCTCCGTAGTTACATTTAAGCCTCCGTAGTTACATTTAAGCCTCCGTAGTTACATTTAAGCCTCCGTAGTTACATTTAGTCTCCATAGGAACAGGACAGCCCTTCCCTAAGCCTCCATAGTTCCATTTATCCTCCATAGTTGAAAATGCAAGCCTGAATGTTTGACATTCCCTGGCCTCTGGAATTGGTGGTTAGCTGAACAGGAAGCCTCCTGCACTCATATGTCAAGGTGGGTAGGAATGAACATGATATCACAAACAGTTCCATCTGGGACTTGGTGGGTAGTTGGTCTTTACACTGGGAATAGTCTAATCCCATTGTAAATATGAAGGTGCCAACCCTGCAACCATTCGTTTCTCTGCCAGACTGAGATGGAGTTTGTTGATATCAGCACCACATGGGACAGCCTTCCTGTGGATCATTTAAGACCCTTAGGTTCTATTTACAGCCTCCGGGGATGGAGGGATGAAGAGCAAGTTCCATTTAAGCCTCTCCCTTCTTCATTTAAGCCTCCTAGTTCCCTTCCGGCCTCCAGGACAGTTCCCTTCCCTGGCCTCTGGAACTATGAAGGTGAGTAGAGAGAGAACAGGACAGCTCCATAGTTCCCTGGCTCCTGGAACTATAATAAGCTCCAGGAGGCCTCCTCCATAAAGGTGATGCAGAGCCTGACAGGACAGCCCTTCCCTGGCCTCTGGAACTCATGAAGGGGAATAGACAGAACAGGACAGCCCTTCCCTGGCCTCTGGAACTATGAAGGTAGAAATAGAGAACAGGACAGCCCTTCCCTGGCCTCTGGGACTATGAAGGTGGGTAGAGAGAACAGGACAGCCCTTCCCTGGCCTCTGACTATGAAGGTGACAGTTTTCTCCCTGAACTATGGGGAGAGAGAGAACAGGACAGCCCTTCCCTGGCCTCTGGGACTCTGGGACTGAAGGTGGGTAGAGAGAGACAGGACAGCCCTTCCCTGGCCTCTGGAACTATGAAGGTGAGTAGAGAGAACAGGACAGCCCTTCCCTGGCCTCTGGAACTATGAAGGTGAGTAGAGAGAACAGGACAGCCCTTCCCTGGCCTCTGGAACTATGAAGGTGGGAGAGAGAGAACAGGACAGCCCTTCCCTGGCCTCTGGGACTATGAAGGTAGAGAGAGAGAACAGGACAGCCCTTCCCTGGCCTCTGGGACTATGAAGGTGGGTAGAGAGAACAGGACAGCCCTTCCCTGGCCTCTGGAACTATGAAGGTGAGTAGAGAGAACAGGACAGCCCTTCCCTGGCCTCTGGGACTATGAAGGTGAGTAGAGAGAACAGGACAGCCCTTCCCTGGCCTCTGGGACTATGAAGGTGGGTAGAGAGAACAGGACAGCCCTTCCCTGGCCTCTGGGACTATGAAGGTGGGTAGAGTTATACCAGGACAGCCCTTCCCTGGCCTCTGGGACTATGAAGGTGAGTAGAGAGAACAGGACAGCCCTTCCCTGGCCTCTGGGACTATGAAGGTGGGAGAGAGAGAACAGGACAGCCCTTCCCTGGCCTCTGGAACTATGAAGGTGAGTAGAGAGAGAACAGGACAGCCCTTCCCTGGCCTCTGGAACTATGAAGGTGGGAGAGAGAGAACAGGACAGCCCTTCCCTGGCCTCTGGAACTATGAAGGTGAGTAGAGAGAACAGGACAGCCCTTCCCTGGCCTCTGGAACTATGAAGGTGAGTAGAGAGAACAGGACAGCCCTTCCCTGGCCTCTGGAACTATGAAGGTAGAGAGAGAGAACAGGACAGCCCTTCCCTGGCCTCTGGGACTATGAAGGTGAGTAGAGAGAACAGGACAGCCCTTCCCTGGCCTCTGGGACTATGAAGGTGGGTAGAGAGAGAACAGGACAGCCCTTCCCTGGCCTCTGGGACTATGAAGGTGAGTAGAGAGAACAGGACAGCCCTTCCCTGGCCTCTGGGACTATGAAGGTGAGTAGAGAGAACAGGACAGCCCTTCCCTGGCCTCTGGAACTATGAAGGTGGGTAGAGAGAGAACAGGACAGCCCTTCCCTGGCCTCTGGGACTATGAAGGTGGGTAGAGAGAGAACAGGACAGCCCTTCCCTGGCCTCTGGGACTATGAAGGTGGAGAGAGATAACAGGACAGCCCTTCCCTGGCCTCTGGGACTATGAAGGTGAGAGAGAGAACAGGACAGCCCTTCCCTGGCCTCTGGGACTATGAAGGTGAGTAGAGAGAACAGGACAGCCCTTCCCTGGCCTCTGGGACTATGAAGGTGGGAGAGAGAGAACAGTGGTGGTTTGTTCTAGTTGTGGGGGTAATTGCATAATCATAACTATTACTACCATAATAATTGTGAAGTGAATATTGAATGTATCGTTGATTGCTCATTTTTTTGTTGTTTGTGGACGTTTTTTCAGTCAGGCACAACAAGATGGTTTTCAATGCGTATAATATAACCCTTTTGATGTTATTTTTCTACAGTGGTTGAGGCGTTCTTTCTGGACAGTACTACTGTGAACTATCTGGAGGTGGAAGTGTGTCCGTAAGTAGAGCCGTTCTTTAAAGGCGTTGATGGTCTGATTGATGGTTCTCCAGTAGCACTATACTGATTATTGCTCTTCTGTTGCAGACATGGACAACACTTGGTGTTACTGCTCTCTGGAAGAGGTCATGCTTTCATGGTAAGTGAACACCCTCACATCCTCCCTATGAATGGATGAATGACTGGATGGATGACTGGATGAATGAATGGATGGATGGATGGATGGATGATGGTTGGATGACTGGATGACTGGATGGATGGATGGATGAATGACTGGATGGATGGATGACTGAATGAATGGATTAATGACTGAATGAATGGATGGATGAATGACTGGATGGATGACTGGATGAATGAATGGATGGATGGATGATGGTTGGATGACTGGATGGATGAATGACTGAATGGATGAATGAATTACTGGATGAATGAATGAATGGATGGATGAATGAATGACTGGATGGATGAATGACTGAATGGATGAATGACTGAATGGATGAATGACTGGATGGATGGATGAATGACTGGATGGATGAATGAATGACTGGATGGATGGGTGAATGGATGAATTAATTAATTAATTAATGCATGAATGAATGAATGGATGGATGAATTAATTAATTAATGCATGAATGAACAATGGAAGAGTACAATGTATTACACTCATATTTTATAAATATTTAGTTCTGCCCCAATATATTTCATCTAGTTATATTCACACAGACTTACCTGTATTTCGTCACTTACCCTAACAGTAATCTAAGGGTCCAACAGATACAGTCATCAGTTTGGTTTAAAACCAATTTTTTGTTTTTATTTCCAGCAACAACTGCCTCTGTCGTTCACGGCAACCATCACAGGAAACAGGTGGGAGGGCGAGGCTCTTCTCCCCTGGTGCTACTTCCCCCCCAACGTGAACAAGATGAACTCGTACGCCATCCACGGGTCCGGGGCGGGGCGTACCTACGAGTCCCTCTACCCCGTCCCCCAGGCTGACCTAGTGGAGGGGCAGAAGCCCAACTTGTGAGTCTGTTTATTGCCTTCAGAAAGTATTCACAGCCCAGACCTTTTCCACATTGTGTTGTTGTTACAGCCTGAATGTAAAATGGATGAAATGCTTGCCGTGCTTCTACACCTGCATTGCTTGCTGTTGGTGGGTTTCTGTACAGCACTTTGAGATATCAGCTGATGTACGAAGGGCTATATAAATACATTTCATTTGATTAAATTGTTTGTTTTTTTGTCACTGGCCTACACAGAATACCCCATCATGTCAAAGTGGAATTATGTATTTTTATTTAGGTTTTATTTTTTACTCAGTTGCCCGAGAGGAAGGAAACTGCTCAGGGATTTCACCATGAGGCCAATAGTGACTTTAAAAACAGAGTGTTCAATGGCTGGGATAGGAGAAAGTTTTGACTTAAATCTGCTTGAAAGTCTATGGCAAGACCTGAAAATGGTTGTCTAGCAATGATCAACAACCAACTTGATAGAGCTTGAAGAATTTTGAAAAGAATATCGGGCACATTTCAGGTGTGCAACATTTTAATATCCACATTAGCATACTACTTAGAAGGCATGCTCAAGGCATAGCTTCATTAAAGTGGTATGCAAGTGTGTGCTGATCAGTAATGGTATTGAAGCCTCCAGTGTTGATCCATCAAATACTGATCAGTAATGGTATTGAAGCCTACAGTGTTGACCCATCAAATACTGATCAGTAATGGTATTGAGGCCTTACAGTGTTGATCCATCAAATACTGATCAGTAATGGTATTGAGGCCTACAGTGTTGATCAAATCTGATCAGTAATGGTATTGAGGCCTACATGTTGATCCATCTGATCAGTAATGGTATTGAGGCCTAAGTGTTGATCCATCTGATCATAATGGTATTGAGGCCTACAGTGTTGACCCATCTGATCAGTAATGGTATTGAGGCCTACAGTGTTGATCCATCTGATCATTAATGGTATTGAGGCCTACAGTGTTGACCCATCTGATCAGTGAGATGATTATGGTTGTATGCAGTTGTCTCGCCTTTTACATGTCTGTCTTGCTATAGAAAAGGAGGGTCCGTGTCTGTTGAGGGTCCGTGTCCTGTCTGTTTACATGTCTGTAGAAAAGGAGGGTCCGTGTCTGTCTGCCTGTTTAGAAAAGGAGGGTCCATGTCTGAAAAGGAGGGTCCGTGTCTGTCTGTAGAAAAGGAGGGTCCGTGTCTGTCTGTAGAAAAGGAGGGGGTCTGTCAGGGTCCGTGTCTGTCTGTAGAAAAGGAGGGTCCGTGTCTGTCTGTAGAAAAGGAGGGTTCGTGTCTGTCTGTAGAAAAGGAGGGTTCGTGTCTGTCTGTAGAAAAGGAGGGTCCGTGTCTGTCTGTAGAAAAGGAGGGTTCGTGTCTGTCTGCCTTTCTTTAGTCAGAACACAGTCTCTTCCTTCTTCAGACACACAATGTTCAAGGCTGAAACTCTTCCAGAGCATTTTTCAGGAGAAGACTGCATTGCCGACTCTATACAAACACACACACACACACTGCCAACTCTACTTTTAAAAATATGTTTAGATGACGGAGATAAAGCCTACTCCTCTGCAGCATAACTATTCCGTGTGCGTGCGTGTGTGTGTGTGTGCGTGCGTGTGTGTGTGTGTGTGTGTGTGTGTGTGTGTGTGTGTGTGACAGAGACACCTCTCCACCACTGCATAAGTATTCAGTGCTTAGATGTGTTAGCTGTCAGTGGACAGATTCCAATAGTCAGCCCCATGTTTTATTACACTGAGAAAATGAAATGCAAATTCACAGGTTTCTGTGCGCGTGTGTCTCGCAAATTCACAGATTGTGTGTGTTACCAAACTGACAGACTGCACTTTCTCTCTCTCTCTCTCTCTCACGACGCAGCCACCTCTTGGAATATTTCCAAGACTTTCGCCTGCAAAGCATCATGGGAGGGGACTGGGTCCAGCCTGAGTCGGATCTCTGGAAGGGAAAGCGATGAGTCAGGAGAACACACACACTGGAACACACACGCGTGATGACAGCTAGTGCGACCAAAGTCACGGAGGAGGAACGATCGATCTTGATTAGTTAATGATGTCAGACTGGATGAATTATGTTACCAGTTTGTCAGATGGTTTTAACACCTCACCTCAAACTGCCTTTTACCAACTGCCAGAGGCCTGGTTCAAAACACCCATGAAGGGGTTTTTATTTTTCTATGAATGAAAGGGAGAATCAAAGTGTATTATATCTGTGCTTTCTGTTTTATAGATTTATGCCTTTTCTCTGAAATGAAAGACCATTGAATTTGATCATTTTCAATGGTACCTCCAATTCATTGTGGGAGTATCATTGTTATTCAATTAGATGAAGGCTCATCATGACAAGTTTACACTTTTGATTCATGGTTTCGTGCAATGCATTGATCATCACGCACCAATATGTCTGTAATTCATGATTGGGACCAATTCTGCTGTGCTGAAGCTGGAGTAAGGCTGTTTTGCTTCAATTATTCCCGAGCAAATGAAAATGGATTGTCTGGCATCCCAAATGGCATCCTATTCCCTGTTTTAGTGCACTACTTTTCAGAAGTAGTTAACTACATAGGGAATAGGGTGCCATTTGGGTTGCCAGACATTGAGATAATTAGTAGTCATTAGATAACGGCCATATGTGCCCTTTTTTTGTAATGATGTTAAATGAGCTCTTGGGTCGTCATTACTTCTGGGATCCATAGAGGACTGTTGGCTTATGGAATGTTAATGTACATAGATGGGCTGCAGCCTATTAAATAAATACATGGAGTAAACGCTGTCCCGTGGAGCTTTGTCATTGATGCGCTTCCCACTGACACGTTCAGACAGCTTGAACACTCCATATGATGTGCATCACATGCACATGCGCTTACACACACACACACACACACACTTTAATCACAGCTCTCTTATCCAGGGTATTAATCCTCCCACAGTCTCACTAGAGACTCACAAACCATCCGGTCAAACGTTTGTGAGGCTCTCCACCCCTCCAGCAGGTCCTCTGCTCCTTCTCTCCAATCTGCTCCTCTATCCGTCTGCTCCATCACTCTGTTCTATTATTATCCATAAACCTGTAAGTCACCTCAGCAGGGACCTCACGTGTGTATTCATCAAGCCTCTCTTCCTCTCTCTGCCTCTTTCTCTTCCTCACTCACTCTTCCTCTTTTTCTCTCTGTCTCACTCTTTTACTATCTCTCCCCCCTTTCTCTCCCACTCCCTGTTCGTCACTGAGACATGGCCGATTGGTTTTGAAGTCGGGGTGCTAGATGGTTCTTTCACTCTCTCTCCGTCTCTCTCTCTCTGTCTAGCTCTATTTCTATCTATATCTCTCTCTTTCCCTCCATCTCTCCATCTCTCCACAGCTAGTCGAGGCCAGGTCGTGAGTCCTTATTGAGCTCCATCTATTTTAATTGGTAGCTCTTCCCTTTGAAATGCAGGCAGTGATTAGATGGCAGAGATCCTTAAGCCTCCTCGTTATCGCTCATGGTAACACTACGTACGGTCCTCCCCTCACTCCGGGGTGTGTGTGTGTGTGTGTGTGTGTCGGGGTGGAGGCGATGGTTGTAATTCTCCTCACTTGGCACGCTGAAGTTCAGTTTGGCGTTGGTATCGCACGCAAACACACACACTCGACACACTTGTAAAAAAGTAATGTGATTTCCTGATCGGAGATGTGTTCTCTGATAAGATTCAAGACGGGTTCTTTTAATTAGACTGAAGAACAGAAGAGAAGAGAAGGATAGACACAAGTAGACACACACACACACACACGCTCCACTTCAAAGAGACTGGCTTAACCTGGGAAAGATTGAAAGGGGGTAGACTGTTTTAAACATTCAAGCTCATAAGAGGCTGGTATGTCAGAGTAACTTCTCTTTCTAATCTTCACTCATTTCTTTTGAAGGCAAAAGGGGGGGGTGTCCTTATTTCTTCAAATTGAGAGATTTATGGGTATGAATTGGGACGGCTCAAGTCTTGATGAAAACATTTAAAAGGATCAAATGTAGATATGTGTTATTATTAAAGAGTGGAGTTGATGTAGCAAGCACTATGTCAGGTGTCATTAAAGAGCAGAGATAATGTAGCTAGCACTATGTCAGGTGTCATTAAAGAGTAGATGTAGCTAGCACTATGTCAGGTGTCATTAAAGAGTAGATGATGAAGCTAGCACTATGTCAGGTGTTATTAAAGAGCAGAGATGATGAAGCTAGCACTGTGTCAGGTGTCATTAAAGAGCAGAGATGATGAAGCTAGCACTATGTCAGGTGTCATTAAAGAGTAGAGATGATGTAGCTAGCACTATGTCAGGTGTCATTAAAAAGGGTAGATGATGTAGATAGCACTGTGTCAGGTGTCATTAAAGAGCAGAGATGATGTAGCTAGCACTATGTCAGGTGTCATTAAAGAGCAGAGATGATGTAGCTAGCACTATGTCAGGTGTCATTAAAGAGCAGAGATGATGTAGCTAGCACTATGTCAGGTGTCATTAAAGAGCAGAGATGATGTAGCTAGCACTATGTCAGGTGTCATTAAAGAGTAGAGATGATGTAGCTAGCACTATGTCAGGTGTCATTAAAGAGTAGAGATGATGTAGCTAGCAATATGTCAGGTGTCATTAAAAGAGTAGAGATGATGAAGCTAGCACTATGTCAGGTGTCATTAAAGAGTAGAGATGATGTAGCTAGCACTATGTCAGGTGTCATTAAAGAGTAGAGATGATGTAGCTAGCACTATGTCAGGTGTCATTAAAGAGTAGAGATGATGTAGCTAGCACTATGTCAGGGGTCATTAAAGAGCAGAGATGATGTAGCTAGCACTATGTCAGGGGTCATTAAAGAGCAGAGATGATGTAGCTAGCACTATGTCAGGTGTCATTAAAGAGTAGATGATGTAGCTAGCACTATGTCAGGTGTCATTAAAGAGTCATTAAAGAGCAGAGATGATGTAGCTAGCACTATGTCATGTGTCATTAAAGAGCAGATGTAGCACTATGTCAGGTGTCACATGGTCAGGACAGTGTCATTAAAGACCATGGATGAAGCTAGCTTGCTAACATTATAACCATTTGTCATTAATGTCAGTTCCTTATAGATGATGTAGCTAACACTATGTCAGTGTTGTCAGGGGTTGAGAAAAAAGAGACTCTATAAATGATTCCAGACATAACACTATGTCAGGTGTCATGAACCGGAGTTCAACCAGATGATGTAGTCAAAAGATCAACTCATGTCAGGTGTCATTAAACGAGCAAGTCTGATTCTCACTCCTCCATTCATTCAGGTTCAGCCTGCTAATGAGAGACTAATGGGTAGACGTGGAGACATAATGACTGTCTGCTGTGTCATTAAAGAGCAGAGATGATGTAGCTAGCACTATGTCAGGTGTCATTAAAGACACAGAGATGATGTACACTAGCACTATGTCAGGTGTCATTAAAGAGTAGAGATGATGTAGCTAGCACTATGTCAGGTGTCATTAAATGTTGGGTAAATGATGTAGCGATAGCATTACAACTCCATCATTAAAGAGCAGAGATGATGTAGTGTGTATGTCAGGTGTCATTGTGTGTGGTAGATGATGTAGCTTATTAGCGATAGCTATGTGTGGTGTCATTAAAGCCAGCAGAGATGATGTGTGTGTAGCACTATGTCAGGTGTCATTGTGCTGGAGCAGAGATGTGTGTAGAGCATGATGTAGTGTGTAATGATGCAGAAGCACTATGTGTGGTGTCATTAAAGAGTAGAGATGATGTAGCTAGCACTATGTCAGGGGTTTAGGTTAAAGAGCAGAGATGATGTAGCTATGCACAGAAGGTGGTATGTCATGTGTCATTAAAGAGCAGAGATGATATAGCTAGCACTATGTCAGGTGCCACATGGTCTAGGTGTGTGATTCTCAACCTTTTCCGTGGTGTGTGTGGACCTGCAAGTGTGTGTGTGTGTGTTCTTGCTAACATTATAACCATTTGAGGATTAATGTCAGTTCCTTATACCCATGTGTGTGGTCCGTCAACAACACCCTGGAGACCAGTGTTGGTCCAGGAACCAGGGTGACCAAGCCAAGAGGCGGGAGACCCAAAGGAATGCCAGTCAATGTTAAATGACAACTTCCAGACATAACCCAGTACAGAGCAGAGGATGAGAGGAATGAGATAGAGAAAGACCCATCATTTAAGAATATCAAAGGCATCAACACATCATCATGTTCGTTCTCACACACACACACACACACACACTCACACACACTCCATTCATTCAGGGTTCACACACACACACACACAACACACACACACACACACACATAACACACACTGTCTGCACACACCGCACACGCACACGCACACGCACACACACACACACACACACACACACACACACACACACACACACACACACACACACACACACACACACACACACACACACACACACACACACACACACACACACACACACACACACACACACACACACACACACACACACACACACGTGTGTGTCACAAAGAGGAATCAAGCACATACATTACTATTGAACAAACACACTGAAGGGAAAAAATGCTTATTAGTCTGGATAGCTAATTATTGTACTCTGATGACCCACAACTCCATCATTACCAAGAGGCCATGGTAGAGTGAACATAAATCATACATGTCTGATGCCCTGTTGGTCCCATGAGTTTATAATGCACTACTTTGGATCAGAGCCCTGTGGGTCCCATGAGTTTATAATGCACTGTTTGATCCGAGCCCTATGGGTGAGTTTATAATGCACTACTTTGATGTGCGTCTCTCTTTCTCCACATTTTCCTGTGGAGGGAGGGAGGGAGGGAGGGAGGGATGAACCAAAGTTTATTCTGTTCTCGTCTTATACCGTAGAGTGGCGCAGTGCAGCCACTTTGTCTCAGTGTTAGAGACGTCACTACAGACCCTGGTTCAGCGGTCTAAGGCACTGTGTCTCAGTGCTAGAGACGTCACTACAGACCCTGGTTCAGCGGTCTAAGACACTGTGTCTCAGTGCTGAGAACACCCTCCAAAACCAGAATCTGCAAGCTGTTGTCAGGAACATGTGCCAAAACCAGAATCAGCAAGGTTTGTCTGGAGAACACGGCAAAATCAGAATGCAAGCTGTTGTCTAGAGAACACACCAAAACCAGAATCAGCAAGCTGTTGTCTAGAGAACACGCCTAAAATCAGAATCAGCAAGCTGTTGTAGAAACACCAAAACCAGAATCAGCAAGCTGTTGTCTCGAGAACAGGCCAAAACCAGAGTCAGCAAGCGGTTGTATGTGGAGTGTGTCAGCAAGCTGCTGTCTAGTGAACACGCCAAAACCAGAATCAGCAAGCTGTGTGTCTGAGAACACGTGCCAAAACCAGAATCAGCAAGTGTGCCAAACCAGTGTGTGTGTCTGTGTGTATGTGTAAGAACACGCCAAAACCAGAATCAGCAAGCTGTTGTCTCGACACGCCAAAACCAGAATCAGCAAGCTGTTGTCTGAGAACACGGCCAAAACCAGAATCAGCAAGCTGTTGTCTCGGAACACGCCAAAACCAGAATCAGCAAGCTGCTGTCTAGGGAACACGCCAAAACCAGAATCAGCAAGCTGCTGTCTAGGGAACACGCCAAAACCAGAATCAGCAAGCTGTTGTCTCGAGAACACGCGCCAAAACCAGAATCAGCAAGCTGCTGTCTAGGGAACACACCAAAACCAGAATCAGCAAGCTGTTGTCTGGAACACGCCAAAACCAGAATCAGCAAGCTGTTGTCTAGGGAACACACTCCAAAACCAGAATCAGCAAGCTGTTGTCTAGAGAACACACCAAAACCAGAATCAGCAAGCTGCTGTCTAGAGAACACAGAGCAAAACCAGAATCAGCAAGCAAAGGAACACACCAAAACCAGAATCAGCAAGCTGTTAAGGGAAGGGCAAAACCAGAATCAGCAAGCTGTTGTCTAGGAACACACCAAAACCAGAATCAGCAAGCTGTTGTCTAGGGAACACGCCAAAACCAGAATCAGCAAGCTGTTGTCTAGGAGAACATAAAACCAGAATCAGCAAGCTGTTGTCTAGAGAACACACCAAAACCAGAATCAGCAAGCTGTTGTCTAGAGAACACACCAAAACCAGAATCAGCAAGCTGTTGTCTAGAGAACACACCAAAACCAGAATCAGCAAGCTGTTGTCTAGGGAACACGCCAAAACCAGAATCAGCAAGCTGTTGTCTAGAGAACACGCCAAAACCAGAATCAGCAAGCACACACCAAAGAACACGTGTGTGTCACAAAGAGGAATCAAACCAGAATCAGCAAGCTGTTGTTATTTTAGGGAAACAAACCAGAATCAGCAAGCTGTTGTCTAGAGAACACCAAAACCAGCACATGACCAAACATGATGGAAACACATTGAACTTGGCTTTTTATATGGTATATGAAAACTAAAGCACCAAATTGCTTTTTATTTGCACCTTGTCATCACACACATCATTTAAATCCGCAACAAGTCAGTTTAATGGAAACACACTTCTGGTGGGAAAATGTGCATGTTTGTTTTTAATGCGGATATAAGAATAGTTCATTGAAAATCTGTCCCCATCTGGATGGAAACCAGCTAATTTAAGTTTCTAGTTGTCTTGTTACTAACACCAAGGGTTTACACCTCATTTTAAATGAAGTGATAACATACATTTGTTAATTGTCCTCTCGGCGTGTTGGTGATAAGTGGTGTGAAGCATTACAAAAAGTAGAAACAAAAATAGACAGAATAGAACCACCATAGCAGTTTAAACCCTTTATAATGGGAGACTACTTTGGATGCCCTATGGGTGCATGAGTTTATAATGCACTACTTTGGATCAGAGCCCTATGGGTCCATTATGAGTTTAGGTATGGTGACACATGACATTTGGATCAGAGCCCTACAGGTCCCATGACATTTGGAGACTGCTGTGAGGTGGATCAGGTAACCATTATGGGACTGCTGTGAGTGATTGACATAATGACATTATGGAGACTTTGGAGGTGATGGTGACAGGTAACATGACTATGGAGACTCCTGTGAGTTTATAAGGTGGACTCAGAGGTGATGGTGACAGGTAACATGACATTATGGAGACTGCTGTGAGGTGATGGTGACAGGTATCAGAGCATTATGGGTCCCATGATGGTTAGTTAACATCTCATCTATGACAGGTGATGGTGACAGGAGACATTAGGACATTGATGGTGACAGGTAACATGACATTCTGGAGACTGGTGAGGTGATTCTGGTGATCGTAACATGACATTATGGAGACTGCTGTGAGGTGATGGTGACAGGTAACATGACATTATGGAGACTGCTGTGAGGTGATGGTGACGGTAACATGACATTATGGAGACTGCTGTGAGGTGATGGTGACAGGTAACATGACATTATGGAGACTGCTGTGAGGTGATGGTGACAGGTAACAGACCCTGGAGACTGCTGTGAGGTGATGGTGACAGGTAACATGACATTATGGAGACTGCTGTGAGGTGATGGTGACAGGTAACATGACATTATGGAGACTGCTGTGAGGTGATGGTGACAGGTAACATGACATTATGGAGACTGCTGGTGAGGTGACTGTGTGAGTGCTAGGTAACATGACATTATGGAGACTGCCTGAGGTGATGGCGGTAACATGACTGTTATGGAGACTGCTGTGAGGTGATGGTCCAAAACCATGACATTATCAGAGCTGTGTTGGTGATAGGGAACATGACATTATGGAGACTGCTGTGAGGTTGATGGTCTAGGTAACATGACATTATCAGAAGACTGCTGTGAGGTGATGGTGACAGGTAACATGACATTATGGAGACTGCAAACAGGTAACATGACATTATGGAGACTGCTGTTGATGGTGAGAGAACACATTATGGAGAACCAGAGGTGATGGTGACAGGTAACATGACATTATGGAGACTGCTGTGAGGTGATGGTGAAAACATGACATTATGCAAGCTGTGAGGTGTGGTGACAGGTAACATGACATTATGGAGACTGCTGTGAGGTGATGGTGACAGGTCAGCAAGCTGTTGTGATGGTGATAGGAACATGACATGGAGACTGCTGTGAGGTGATGGTGACAGGTAACATGACAAAACCAGAATCAGCATGGAGACTGCTGTGAGGTGATGGTGACAGGTAACATGACATTATGGAGACTGTGAGGTGATATTATTTAAGGTAACATGACATTATGGAGACTGCTTTGATGGTGACCAAATGGAGACTGCTGTGAGGTGGTAGAGGTAACATGAAAATGAGGTGATGGTGACAGGTAACATGACATTATGGAGACTGCTGTGAGGTGATGGTGATAGGTAAATGACATTATGGAGACTGCACCAAATGGTGACAGGTAACATTTTATGGAGACTTGTGAGGTGATGGTGACACATGACATTATGGAGAATCTGTGAGGCATGGTGACAAGTCATGACATTTGGAATGGAAACAGGTAACATGACATTCTGGTGCTGGGGTGATGGTGCATGTTTGACATTATGGAGACTGCGGAGGTGATGGTGAAGGTAACATGACATTATGGAGACTGCTGTGAAAATCTGTAACATCTGGATGAAACAGGTAACATGACTGGAGATTTAAGTTTGCTAGGTAACATGACATTATGGAGACTCTGAGGTGATGGTAGGTAACATGACATTATGGAGACTGCTTGAGGTGACCTCATTTTAAATGGAGACTGCTAACATATTTGACAGGTATGACATTATGGAGACTCCTCTGAGGGCGTGTTGGTGATAAGTGGTGTGATGGTGCATTGACATTAAACTGCTGTGAGGTGATGGTGAGGTAACAACATTATGGAGACAGAATAGAACATGACATTATGGAGACACTGTGAGGTGATGGTGTAGTAACATGACATTATGGAGACTGCTGTGAGGTGATGGTGACAGGTAACATGACATTATGGAGACTGCTGTGAGGTGATGGTGACAGGTAACATGACATTATGGAGACTGCTGTGAGGTGATGGTGACAGGTAACATGACATTATGGAGACTGCTGTGAGGTGATGGTGACAGGTAACATGACATTATGGAGACTGCTGTGAGGTGATGGTGACAGGTAACATGACATTATGGAGACTGCTGTGAGGTGATGGTGACAGGTAACATGACATTATGGAGACTGCTGTGAGGTGATGGTGACAGGTAACATGACATTATGGAGACTGCTGTGAGGTGATGGTGACAGGTAACATGACATTATGGAGACTGCTGTGAGGTGATGGTGACAGGTAACATGACATTATGGAGACTGCTGTGAGGTGATGGTGACAGGTAACATGACATTATGGAGACTGCTGTGAGGTGATGGTGACAGGTAACATGACATTATGGAGACTGCTGTGAGGTGATGGTGACAGGTAACATGACATTATGGAGACTCCTCCTGAGGTCCCTGACGTCCATCACTCTCCTTCTTGAGGTGATTCCCTCCCGACATTATGGAGACTCCTTCCCACCCCTTCCAGGTAACATGACATTATGGAGACTGCTGTGAGGTGATTCCCTCCCCCATCTCTCTTTCCTTCCTTCCCTCCGCTCTCTCAGGTCTGACATTCACTGCTTGAGGTGATTCAGGTAACATGACTGGAGACTGCTGGAGACTCTCTCTAACATGACATTATGGAGACCTAAGCAGGTTCCTCCCTGCTCTCATCTACATCATGTTTCTCTACTCCTCCAGTCCTGGAGCATGGTGACACCACTCTCCCTCCCTCCGTCTCCCCTTCCTGACAACCCTCCATTTGTCTAGTGTGGTAGATTGATAGGAGAAGTGAGGGCATGACTGGAACAGCTGATGTACGGATGGATGGGCTGAGGACATTGGGAGATGAGGTGTTAACCATTATGGAGACTGCCCACCAGGGGCAACATTATGGAGTGAGTGCTGTTACCTTGAGGTGACTGTGATAGGTAACATGACATTATGGAGACTGCTGTGAGGTGAGTCGGTTTCACGTGTGCCTATGGTGTTGTGGACTGGGATGGTAGATGGTGGTAGATGGTGTTGTGGACTGGGATGGTAGATGGTGGTAGATGGTGTTGTGGACTGGGATGGTAGATGGTGGTAGATGGTGTTGTGGACTGGGATGGTAGATGGTGGTAGATGGTGTTGTGGACTGGGATGGTAGATGGTGGTAGATGGTGTTGTGGACTGGGATGGTAGATGGTGGTAGATGGTGTTGTGGACTGGGATGGTAGATGGACTGGTAGCATCTGATTCCAAACGGACTTGGATGGTCAGACTCCAGCTGGTGAGATAGAAAGTTATTGCTTTGATGGTGATGGTAGTTTGAAGTGGTATCCCACACCTGTAGACTGCTGTGAGGTGATACCTGACAGGTAACATGACATATGGGACTGCTGTAGGTGATGGTGGTAGACATTTGAGACTGCTGTGGACTGGTGATGGTGACAGGATGACATTATGATGTTTGAGAAACATGGTAGAAGTCTACGGATTCTGTGAGACTGGGATGGTAAGTCATGCCACAGGAGACTGCTGTGAGGTGTTGATGGACATTATGGAGACACTTTGATGGTGATGGATGGTGATGAGGGGTGTTGATGGTGACAGGACTGTGAGGTGATGGGGCACACCTCTCATTCTCCTTCCCATGGTAGATCTCTCTTCCTTCCCTCCCCTCACACTCTCTCCTCCTCCCCTTTAGCTTCCAAACGGTTGCATGTTCAGACTCCTCCTCCTCTACCTAAGCTTTTTTGATATTTCAGTTTGAACTCTCCAGTCCCAGACACCCTTAACTCCGTCTACCTTTAACCATTGGGATTGATAGGAGAAGTGAGGGCCTAACAGCTGATGTACGGATGGATGGGCTGAGGACATTGGGACACACTAACAGCCCACCAGGGGCAACATGAGTGCTGGAGTCGGTTTCACGTGTGCTAGGTGTTGTGGACTGGGATGGTAGATGGTGGTAGATGGTGTTGTGGACTGGGATGGTAGATGGTGGTAGATGGTGTTGTGGACTGGGATGGTAGATGGTGGTAGATGGTGTTGTGGACTGGGATGGTAGATGGTGGTAGATGGTGTGTGGACTGGGATGGTAGATGGTGGTAGATGGTGTTGTGGACTGGGATGGTAGATGGTGGTAGATGGTGTTGTGGACTGGGATGGTAGATGGTGGTAGATGGTGTTGTGGACTGGGATGGTAGATGGTGGTAGATGGTGTTGTGGACTGGGATGGTAGATGGTGGTAGATGGTGTTGTGGACTGGGATGGTAGATGGTGGTAGATGGTGTTGTGGACTGGGATGGTAGATGGTGGTAGATGGTGTTGTGGACTGGGATGGTAGATGATGGTGTTGTGGACTGGGATGGTAGATGGTGGTAGATGGTGTTCTGACTGGGATGGTAGATGTGTAGATGGTGTTGTGGACTGGGATGGTAGATGGGCGTTAGCATCTGATTCCAAACGGTTGCATGTTCAACTCCAGCGATAGAAAGTTATTTTTGATATTTTAGTTTGAAGTCTATCCCACACCTTAACCCTTACCTTAACCATTGGGAGTTAATGCCTAACTTAAGAATTTGGAGTTAATGTCTCAACTTAACCCTAAACGCGTTGAAATTTGATGTTTGAGAAACATGAACGAACTCTAATTCTGACATGAGACTGTGAGAGCTGGTAAGTCAGGCCACAGGAGGGAGAGCAGTCGATGCAGACATCACTTTGACTGTCACACCTATAATGGATGTGACAGGGGCTCTCACACACTAGCACAGGCACACGCACACACGCACACACACGCACGCGCACGCACACACACACACACACACACACACACAAAGTTGATAGTTGTCCGAGAGGCCTTTTAGGAAACTGTCTATGGTGTTTTCAGTGTGCACTCCACGCACTCTAGGAGCTCAGATGCAAAAATCTTTATGTCCAACGTTTCCACAGACAAGCTGTCTTCATCAGGGTATAATTCAGTCCTGCCTGCTCTTCATCCTCGTTGAAAACGCTGATTAACTTAATCATTCACACATAAAAAAAATAGCTTTTCACCCATGTCAGCAGTACTTTATTTAGGTATTTAGGACACAGTAATTTACCCATAATTTACCAGTTCAGTCAGATGTACTACAGACTCGTTTAGCATTGGACTGCATGGTGGAGATTTATGTGTATCCCAATTGGCACCCTATTCCCTTTATAGTGCACTACTTTTGACCAGGGCTCATAGGGTAGTGCACTGTATAGGGAATAGGGTGCCATTTTGGGAAGCACACTTAGCTAAATGCTAACGGGCTGTATGATAATGATTGATTCAGTCAGTGTAAAAACAAAAAAAATCAATACGTACCATAAAACATTTGGACAAATTGAAAATGTATCTCCATGTGTAATACCCCTGTCTGTTAGCTTTATGTACTCTTGTTTGTATATTTCTGTTTTTGGATTTGTTTTGTTGATAACAGTTTAGCACCTGTCGTGTCTTTGGCTATGCCGGATTAAGTGATATGACATGCTATTCTATAAAATAATTTATCTTTAATTAATAAAACCTGATTAAGCTAATCAGATAGATAATTAACTAGAAAGTCGGGGCACCACAAAATAATGTTTATAGAGCTGTTATCTTCTGAATAAACTCTTAAAGACCTGGTGATATTTTACCTCAATAGCAGTCAATATTTAATCTTCACCTTGTTTAGTCTCATCTGAAAGTTGTATATTCTTGGTTCTTCACGATTTTCATGAACCCTGTCTAACAAGTTGAATCAGCAATACAAAATTGGGTTTAATTATTTATTTCCTAAATAACTAACTAATCACACAGAATTACATATACACAGAATGAATCATACATTGATTACAAATGATGTCATAAAGGAAAACGTCTCTAGCGGACTGAACAGATATGACGGCTGGTTACACAAAGAGAGGGGGTTGGGTTTGAGCGGGAAGGGTTTGAGCGGGAAGACTGAGGAACAAAGGGAGAAGCGATGTCTCTATCGGGCCGTAGGCAGCTATGCTATCGTAAATACAGTATTGAATTCATTCTAAATAACCGCCCATTTGTAAAAGGAAAATGCAATAAATATTTACTCTGAGCTGCACTTCGGTAGGTTGGTGGTAGATGCTGGCCGTGTTGCCCGACAGAGATCTTCCTTGTCCTCTGAAGAAGGTCTCCAGTGGTAAACTGGATACTTTGGAGTAGACCAGGTCCTTTGTCCGTCCTTTCCTAGCCCTCGTTTACAGCTGCTGTTGCTAACTCAACGGCTAGGATGTCTCACTTCTTTAGTGAATAAGAGTTCAAAGCTCATACCATTCGCAGCCAAAGCTCACGCTGAGGTTGGCTTCATTCTGTAGTTGACATGTTAGTGCTTTTAACGTATGGACCATTGTCCTATCGTCCTCGGAAGAGAAAGGTACATTGTCGTCAAGGGCTTTATATAGGAGGGGAGAGAAGGGTGTGTTTCATAGTTTATAACCAATGTCTCTTCACATGGGCGGGGCCACTGAGTGAGCAGAGCTTTAAACTTATGAAAACACAATTCTCTCATTAAGAAGCTAAAATTACATTTCATCTTTTCACAAGGAGTTTCATATTTAAACATTTAAATTGCACAAGACTTTTCAAGATACAGTTTATGTCATCCTATCATTAGTAAGAATGTCTCAGACACCAACTGATCCGCCATCATATTCATTAAGTACCAACTCATATTTTCAACTGGTTGGATTCCCGAAATATGGTTCCTTTCCCCCCACCTTTTGATGTTCCCCGACTCTCTATGTTTAACAAAGGCTTTTCAAGAGTCCTTCTGTAGAGTGAAGAGAGAGGAAAGGGAGAAAGGTATTTCTGGGGGAGGGGGGGTCATAAACATCATGACAAACCATAACAAAGACAAATAAAAATAACTTACTAACAAACCAAAATTAATGAAAAAAAATGATTGATTCAGCTAATTGTTAACGGGAGATTTAAAGTGAGATGCAGATTGATTCTCTCTTCCTGTCTTATCTACTAATGGACATGATGATGCTGGAAGGA